>NC_084920.1:14192136-14214183 GCF_949316345.1 Pungitius pungitius
CATCAATGTGGCTCTGCTTCTTTCCCTTTCCCTCTTCTCTCCACTACCTGTTATTTTTGGGGCCTTTCTGACTCTGGCTCCCTCTGCACAGGACGGGGAAGCTTCGCTCCCTCCGGGGCCCCCGAAAAAGGCAGAAGAAATAACGACGCCCTCACTCTGTGGTGTCGGGTTGTCGGAAGGACAAAGAGTCATTACGGGATTAAGTTGGCGTGACATGCCATCGTGATCCCACGCAGCAGGGCAGAGGACTCTCATTACCGCTCAGGGACGCGCCGTGTGACCTCCGCTCTCCAATCGGGATTCTTCCCCCCCCCCCCCCCCCCATGCGGGTGATTACTAGGAACCAAGGCTCTTTGGTGTGGTCAGCTCCGTTTGCAAAGGGCAGGAAGTTAATTCACCATTGGAGGTTTGGAACTATGTCCGGGAAAAAAAGAAGAAAAAAAATTAACCAATCGAGAGGAGAGCATGTGGAACCAATCACAATCCGTAACAGATTTGGTTCTTTTTCAGAGACTGATCGATCACGTTACACAAAAAAAGAAAAGAAAAAGGAACCAATAGGCTCGCACCAGGAAGTGCAATCGATGCGTGTCTTCCGCCTGCGGTGCCCCGCAAAAATAAAAGCTTCCCACAATGGAAAGAGGAAGAAGGTGGCCGTGTGCCACCACCATGCATCCCAGAATGACATCCTCAACGTGTCCCCTCCCTGACTGAGACGTCATCAGCGTTAACTCCAGGTACCTTATTTCTTACCTCTGCTGATTGCCTCCTCTGGGGCTCAGTGTTGTCAACGTGTTGTCAACCCCCCCAGTTTTCTTTCCAGAAGGCAAAGTAAGAAACCCTTAATGATCCGTTAAAATTCCATTCCAGCCGAGACATGAAGTGGGAATCTTCAAGGACTTTATTCTATTTTGTTACTTCTTTTTTGCAAAGTTGTGCAAAAGGTTTGCATGCTTTTTGTGTGATAGAAAAATAATGAAATGTCTCCACCCGGTGAAATTAGTGAACACTTTTTTTAATTAAGTGCACACTTTTCTTGAATTATCCTCAGTTGCTTTTTATACGTTGTCATAAAAAACAAAGGTAAACAAAGAAATCCCCACGAATCGGATTTAGAAACCAGGATAATCAAACATGAGCGCGCGAGCCACACGTCACATGGAATAGAAATTGTTTTCAAAAAGGAGAAGTTTGAAGCGAAAAGTTGGGGGGGGGGGAAAAAGTAGACGTCAAGAAGCGAATCTGTATTCGACGAGCCGTCGGTTGCTATGATACGGCGTTGCCTTTGGCGACGTGTGCGTGACGGTACGAGCTAACGATGGTGTGGAGAAAATCAATTACCTTTCAGAAATCATCTGACCAAAAACACAAATAATTGCAAGTATTCGTTTGATCCAATCAGCCAACCAGAAACCCAAATATATCAGACATTAAATGGAAAATAGTCTAAAGTAAAACTTGTTAGCAGCCAACGCGTACAAGTAATCAAACCTCCGAGGGGGGACGCTGGCTGCGCTTGAACTTGGTCCCAGAATTAAAAAAATGTAAAAAGTGAGCTGCTCCGCGCTGACTTTGGATTTAATCAGATCCCCAACAAAGTGGAGCATCTTAATGACTCACAGAACCACGGCGAGCCGCACCAGAGCACAGACATCTGCTCCGTTGTACAGTCAGAGGACATCTTCATTAGCATCCGCCTCGGTGGAAGCTGACACGAGAACGCGCACACACACACACACACACACACACACGCACGCACACGCGGAGCAAGGCTGATATACAAATTGTTGTTTCCCTGATCTCAGTATAACAGTTTGGCTGCACTTTGTATCCTTGAAACAATAATATTGACTATAAATTGACTAAATACTAAAACTTTTATTTTATTGGCAAGTTTCATACATGCACATTTTAATTTGGTTGAATTTGAACAAAGCTTTTGTTTGATCAATCACAGTAGAAAAGCGTGAGGAAAGACTGCAAACATTATCGATATAATAACAATGCACCAGCAGCCTGACACAGTTATACTTTTCCATTAAAGCCCTTACTCATATTATCACATATTCATTATCAAATGTGCAACTGTTCAAGTTCAACTGAGCAAACTTCAACAAATCTGCAGATTTATCAGATCGGATTAGATTAGAAGTTTTGGGGGGGCGTTTAAACGTGGTGTCCGTCAGTCAGCACCAGAGCAAAAGGAACCGATGTGCCGAGTGGGCAGCAGACACTTGTGAAGGTTTCTAGCGGAATAGCTTGGTAATATACAGAGAGGAAAAGAAATAAAAGCATCAAAAAACTGGGCTTGTTTGGACAGATGGTCCCTTATTATGGGGACTTTTAATTAGGAGTGAGTTTGCTATACGGCACTTGCTCAGAGTACCAAATCAAGAGGCTGCTTAGTGTGAATTAAGAATAACACAGACGGGACAAGCCAGGGAGCAACAGCAAAGGACTCCACTGTGAGTCACACGTTTATCAAATGCACCACAAATCAGCCATCTTTATTCGTGGTCTGTCGCTAGAACATTTTAATAACCCAATTTCAGAGCGCACCTGCGCGCGTGTGTGTGTGTGTCTGTGTGTGGGACTCAGAATCTGCCCACTGAACAGCCAGCTCCACACAAGCACGTGGCGCTGGCGCTTCGTACGTTTTCCTCAGGATGAATCCAAGCGGAGGCAAGTACACACTAAGGTTGTTTTGTGTGTTTTTTTTTCTTCCTGCGTATGGGTTTACAGGCCGAGAGCAAAAACTCAAATCGGAGGGCATCTTCTAATTTGCCAAAGCGGGATGCGGTAAAAAAAAAAAAGGAGGAATATCCCAGTCGTGCCCGAAGCACAACAGGGGCTTCTCCACTTGTCCCGTTCTTATATAACTGCTGCTTATCCAGCCAGGACAAACCCTAATACACATCTTTTTATAGCTCGCACCACTGTGGTTGCTGTTGCTGTACTTCAACCTCGCGTCATACCGTGCTGTAATGTGACTTACATCACACACACACACACACACACACACCCTCTGGTGTTGGACTGATGGGCTCACAGTGGCTCATTTAAATGATGTCAATGTGTTGCCCTCTAAATAGAAGATTGGTGTTAAAAAAATGACATGCAGATTAAGAGCCATATTTACAATGACTTAAATCTTCTCAGATATGTTGGATCCTTGAAATTTGACTTTAAAATCTTATCAACTACAAAAAAAGTTGCTTTTTTACAAATCCAGAAAACAACTCTTGAGGTGAATAATGTTTGATGTATTGTATGTAAAACTGTTAAAAAATATTAGCAGAATTATTTCTATAATGAAAATGAAATGTCTTGAAAAATCTTTTTCACTTCTTTGTAAAAATTATGAAAAAGATTAAATTAATGAATTAAACAAAGCAAAGACTTGTGTCAACCATGTGTTATTTAAGCACTATGGTACGCTCGGGTCAATGTGAACAGCAAACGCTCAATAATGCTCAATAGCGCTCTCAACCAATCAGAACGCTGGACTTCATCTACACGCGTCATAATGGCCGATACATTTGCTTCGAAGATAAACTCGCACTAGTATCAGCTGGAGTATTACTACGCAGCAGCAAAACGATCCCGAAGATGTGTAGTAATCTAGGAAAGGTGTCAACATTGCGAGGTTGTACAATTTGTAGATCAAATAGTGTTTCTTATATGTTAAAAATAACTATATATTTTGGCCAACAGCGTTGGTTGGGCTACAACAGAAGTATCTCTCAGGTGTTTTACTGATATATCCTCAAGACATACCTGAATGGTGGTGTACTTTGCACAAGTGTTTCTTTTGGCTTAAAATAACCCTTCTTTTCACCCCCCCCCCCACCACCTCCCACCCCCTGCCTGAAAGAGCCCATGACCCTGGCCGGTGAGGTATACGTGGTGGACAGCAAACAGCGCGATGGTGGCTCAGGGCCAACGAGGTGACGCATACGTGAGCAGCTGAATGCGTCACGCTCCGGCTGACAAGCACCGCAACTCAGCGGTGTCCTGGACGGGTGGAGGTGTTATGATGGAGGAAGTAGGGAGAGAGAGAGAATGTGTTTGTGTGTGTGACCGACAGAGAGAGAGAGAGAGAGAGAGAGTCATGTGGCCTGACTCCCACACTGCCATCCGATGCCGAGAAAAGCTGCGTCGCAGCACTGAGTGGGCGGGCTCCGTTTGAAAAGAAAGAAATAAAAATAAAAATGAAAGCTCGCGGAGAAGAGTCAGGAAAAAAAAAAAAAAAAGAAGAAGCATCTCCCTACCTTCAGTCTGACACACCACTGGGGTTCTAACGCAGAGCGGAGAAGCGAGATTTCGCTGAGCGAAAAATAGCCAAACGGAAACGGAAAGTGTTATGAGGGATTTTTGCTGTCACTGCCCTGAGAGTAAGATGCAGAAAACAAAAAGCTGGCGCGGCTGCTGGTCTGCCTCCAGGCGGTCCCATAAACAGCAAGGACTCCCGTTTCTATCCATTTTTAATCCTCGACAATCGCTCACAGAGGGACCACAGAAGGAACTCCGTCTGAATTCCCCTGCCTGGTTGTTTTCTCTTGGTCTCACTACTTGAGAGTCCAGACTAGCTTTTGGTTTCACACGTCCTTTTGAACAGGACTTTAAATGCATCGTTTGAAGGACAAGAAATACAAAATTTGCCAAACACAATCTCTAAGAGCCAAAGATTTCCCCAAAATGTAACCTTTTGTTCAAAATCAAAACACTTCAAAATCCATACAAACTTACAGCGGCAGACAAAAGCAGCAATTTGTCATGTTTTAAAAGCTAAATCCAGTCATTTCTTTCCTTGATGCTTGAATTAAATAATTGCTATAACAATAGCTATAAAACCTGTTATTGGCCCGGCGGGCCTCAAATTTCCCCACAGTTGTTTAAGAGTAACTCAGCTTTTAAAGATTTCTTAACTATTTTGCCAATCCGAAACTAGACCAGAATCAGTAACCGGGTGTCGCTGCATAAATGACGACATCGCGGGACCAACACCATGACACTGCACTGCTTGAAATGTGGAGGGAGAAGTTTGCACCACGTCCTCATCTTTTTTTTTTTCCTGACGGCTCCACTGGCGATTTTTGAGTTTTCGAAACACTCAAAAAGGCGTCATTCCGATGTCATTAAACACAACGTGTGTTAGAAATGTAAACCAGAACGTGGTCTACGTACCTGCGTTGTTACGGGAACACATTTTGGTTTCGCAGATTCTTTGATTCTTCAAATTAACTATGACGTTTTTTTTTTCAATAATCTTTTCTTGAAAAGATTAAAAACAACATCGAGGAGGAGCTGCCACTGCTCTTCTGTTTGCGTCTTGCAGCAAAGTGAAGCATTATTTGCTCGCTGAGACAATGCCAGAGGCGACAATTATTTTTCCCCGTTTACCTCGGTCTTCCATATAGACAAAAATCTGATCATTTTACAACTTTACGGTGACATATAATGAATTATGCAACGGATGCTTGACGTTAAAGAAACAACGCCATCATTTGAAAAAAAAAACAAAAAAAAACAAAGGACACTCCTGCATGCAGGTTGATTCGATGCCACATTTTACAGACTAAGTCTGTAAAATCAAGCATCCGTTGCATAATCCACATTTTACAGACTTTGATTCTTCAAATTAAATTTTACAGACTTAGTCTGTTAAATGTGGCATCGAATCAACCTGAATGAAGGACTGTCCTTTGTTTTGTTTTTTCAAATGATGGCGTTGTTTCTTTAACGTCAAGCAGATTAAGGCAGACTAAGTCTGTAAAATGTCCCTAAATCCTCTCTCGCAGGTTCACACAGAAGTCAATTTTAATTTTTCACGGCCTGCTTGCAGGCTGGATGACTCATGTGAATCATTTTGTGGAGTGTCCACGGGGTGAAAGTCGTTTTGATGAGCGACAGCCTCTGAAATGACTAACGCTTTGAAAGGGTTCCACCTAATTGAGGGTTACGGCGTGCGGGTGCCGCGAAATACTTCCAAAGAGGAGGTGGGGTGAAGAAAAGAGAAGGACAACAAAAGATTCTCCAAAATGACACAGCGCTGTGACTCGATCATCTGTTTACACGAGGATCCGATAATCGGGCCGCAGGGCGAAGCCTCGCCTTGTGGAACCGGCAGCCTAAACGACAAAACAAACAACAGACTCTCAAAAACACAAAAGGTTAAAAAGGGGCGTCGACAACTGAAGGGACGAGCGGCAACGGAGACGAGTTCCATTTCGAGTCCAACCGTTGGAACCGTAATTCTTATCGTGTGCCGGCCTACAGCAGTGGTACAATTCACTTAGCTCCCGATGTCTCACACACACACACACACACACACGCACAGAGAGATTATACCCACACACCATCTCAATTGCAATGGAGAGGAGTCTACAACTGCAAACAAGAAGGCCTGAATAATGAAATGCACATTAAATATGAACTAGGATGGGGAATTGTAGAGTCTGCAGTGCCACAGCAGACACCAACACACCCAGAAAGTAGGCTACACGGCGTGGCTGGATGCCTTTTATCATTAACATGACAGCTACAGACTTTGATACAGTGAGTAAATATATATATATGTATATATGTATGTATATTCAGGATGGACGTATAGGTCCTATCCCTGTCCTCTAAATGATATTCAAGCAGAATTATGCCCACCAGGCGAGGATTTAGTCGAGTTGACAAAAGGAGAATATAGTTTGGAATTGAATTTCTTGGAAATAAACAATGTCACGATCTCCAGGATTTGGGTCAGTGTGCGTCTGTGTGTAGAAGGAAACAAGAGTATTGTTTTCCACAGGTCCGTTGTGGAGGTCTCGCATGAATTTTTCATGTGTAGCCCCGAGCCGGGCACGTTGTTCGGTACTTTTGGTACTCACAGCAAATATGCAACAACTCATCCTGATGTAAAACACAGCACAAACAGCTTCATATTTCTCAAGTTTTGACAGAAACAACCTAAATCTAGTTCATCATTATCATTTGTTGAGTAAGTGTCTTTTAATTGCTCCGTTAATTGATCCATTAATGATCCGTTGTTGCTTTAATCCTGGAGCAAACGGCGGGGCAGACACGTCCCGGCATGGCATCGAACATTTTAATGGGCCGCGATGATGTTATCTAAAACTTTTCAGACGGCGGTTTAGGGGTCTGAGGGGAACTGATGGATGAAGGAAGAAGGAATCTAGATGGGTCGGGTTGAGGTTTGGAAAATGAGATAGATCAAGGTGTGATCAAATTGTTAGCACCTAGTAATAATGAGGATAAATGGATGGTGGAAGGAGTCGGAAAGGGAAATGCGGGGGTGTCGGGATGAGACGCCGCTCCAGGAGGAATGAAGAGAAACTGGAAAACAGTCGTAACGACGCAACAGGAAGCTGCGATGAAAACGTCGATGAGCGAATAAGGACTGATGAGAAGAGACGAAGCAGGCGGAGGCAGCCGTGATTAGAGGAGAAGACGGAGGGGGGGGGGGACCCTGGAGGTGGGAGATCCCGAAAAAGGAAGGAGTGAGGAGGACAGGTTTGGTCATGAGACGATGAGGATGAGATGAGGGGGAGGCAGATGATACATTAAGCCCCCACCCTCTAATGTTTCAGCTCTCTCCTTCCTTTTGTTCTCCAGAAATATCTGAGTGGGCGAGAGAGAGAGAGAGAGAGTTACAGTAAGTGAAGTGATGACAGAGTGAGGGGGAGAGAGAAGGAACAACAGCGACAGAGGAAGCAAATGAGTAGTGAGCAGGAACGGCGTCTTTAGAAACTGCTCAATATGAAAGCAGCAGGATGGCGGATCTCTCTAATGTCATCCAAACCACAACTACACACACACACACACACACACACACACACACAGTGTGACAGTATACAACGTCTAACCTCAGAAGAATTCATGATGCTTTTTTTTGTTTTTAATGGAATGTGCTAAGGGGCTCGTTAAGCTTCAGGGGGAAAGAGCTGAATGTATGTGCACATTCAGACTTATTTTTAGAGGTGTTGGGATCCGGCAACATCTCAGCAATTAACTCACTGTGTAGAAATGTCATAATGAAAGCTAAAATAAGGAGTTGAAAACAAAAACGAAGGATGAAATCTCGGACTGAAAGAACAAGAAAGTGAAACTAGGATCGTGACAAAATATTTGCCGACCACTTTAATAAAACAAAGGTTTGAGAAGCATTTAGAAAGAAAGAGATACGTTCAGTTTGAAACAGTTTGGGTCCAACTCCAGAACCAAAAATAAGTTTGAGTACAAAACCAGATAGCCTGCTTTGCAGAATATAATCCTAAAGAAGGTTCTCCATAAATCACTAATAGGTCACTGTTTGTCTTCAGTCGCACACATTGCTTCTCCCATGGAAATCTATGACACACCATCACCTCAACACTGCTCCCTATGCGCACACACACACACACACACACACACACACACACACACACACACACACACACACAGAGTGCATGCTTAAGGTGTGCCACACGTGTCACCGAGCCCAGCAGAGAGCGGGTTTGACCCCAGTGAGACCGGGGACAGAGACATGGAAGCCTTTCAGCTTTAGAGACGCTGCGGCCCGCTTGGACTCGCTCTGGGGACGACGCGGCTAGCAGCTGAAGCTTGATGCATCGCGGCTCCCACCACTCCCCGCGTTCCCATTCAGAGATTCCCACACCCCCCCCTCTATCTCTCCCCCTCTCCGTCCGTCCGTCCGTCCTCCCACCCGGATTCACCCGTCCTCACCTTTGTCAGCCGAGCGTCTCGTCTGCGCAGGCAATCAAGATCCTGCACCATAATAAAGGGGGGGGGGATCCTAAACAAAATGCTTGAGTTAGTTGGAGAGAGGAGGAAAAGAAGACAACCCGGGGACAATAAAAATTAAAAAAGGGTGGGGAAGAGAGGGAGAGAGAAGGAGAGGTAAAGAATGACCCAGACAGCCTGAGAGCTCTCCACAATGTGAGCAGAGAGGGAGGGCGAGCTGCAGGTGTCACTACACACACACACACACGCACACACACACACTCTCTCTCTCTCGCTCTCCTCCTCCTCTCTCTCTCTCTCCTTTCAGCCAGGACAGAACTACTTAACTCTTTCGAAGCCAGTGATCTCCAACCAACATTCATCTCTCACTCGTTCTAATTGGTCTTCTGTTACAAAACATGTGGTTTTAGCTCTTTTTTTTTTTGACTTTGGGGCGTGTCTGAACACGAGGTTTACGTGGTGAACGTGTTCAGAAGATTATATAGATCTATTATCTATTCATACATCACGATCAACAACGTCCGCAAGTACGGTCTTCCGTCTCCATTCTGCTCTGCTTTTGGTGCTCACCAATTCCCCCGGGGGGGGGGGGGGGGTGACCGGATCGTTAAATGCTCCTTTTTCTCAAGATTTATCAGAAAATATTCAGGCCAAACCTTTTTTGATGACTTATTCAAGGAGGAAGTGAGAAGTCACTGTGTTCTATTTTAGTCTCACAGAAGAGGGGGCTTGAAAGGATGTGGCATATTACGTCGCCGCAGGCAACATCTTTAGAGCTCCAATATCTATATCTATATCTATCTTATATAATATAAAAAACACACCACGGGGCTCCCAGCCAGAAGGGAGTAAAACCTGGAACACACCACTGAGAAGGTTCCTCCAATCTGAATGTGTGACGGGACGTAGAGGCGGGGTTTGCATTCGTACATCAAACACTAGCTTTTGTACAGGCTGGAATAAAATATTGTCTTTTGATTATTCGAATAAAATGCCTATATGAATATTTAGACACCACTTTCTGCATTCGGATTTCAGGCTCTTTTGTTTGCCATTTATAAGGGACAGGACATTTGAAGAGGATTATATTTATGTGTTTTTATGAACATTTTTTAGACTTTTTCAACTATTGAAAACACTGAGCCACAGATAAGGAGTCCTAAACCGAACAGTCAGCAGTTCAAAAATAGCCACAGATGAGAGGAAATCGAGCGACGCTGTTCACGGCGACGCAGACAATTCTGTGCACCAATGGCCTCACAGGCTGTGATGACGAGTTCGGGGACCTGTCACTCTCCATGACCATAAAAAAAAAAAAGACTTCCTGCGTTATCTCTGCTCACCTAAGACACCACATCTATGTCGCAATAACACCAACTGTGGAACATCAGTCACGCCTCCCCTTTAATCAAGCTGTCAACATCAACATAATGCGCACAGAGCCGACTCTGGATCCAGAATAAATCATCAGATGGAAGCGCTGCTGCGCCTCGAGGTGACAGACCTTCCCACCAAATGAGGAAGAGAGGGTGGGGTGGGGGGGGGGGTGGGGGGGACGAAGGCCACGGAGAGAAAGCGGGATGGCGAGCGCGGCAAAGGAGGTTCCCGCGGGGACCCATCGAGACGGGAGCGAAGACGACCTGCTGAGGAGGAGGAGATGATGAGAGGCTCGCCCACTCCACGCTCCCCCCCGTAGGAGCGCTCCCTCCTAAGAGCCGCGTGGGGGGGGGGGGGGGGGCGCCACGGCCTCCGCCACCAGGCCCTTCGTGCAGATTCAAGACGGCGGGGGAGGCGGAGCCACGGCTCGACGAGCAGAGGGGCGACTCCCGCCATCTTTCGCTCGCGTCGGACTGCGCCGTGGCAACCGGAATTCGCCAGAGGAGGCGCTCCACTGGGATTGTGGCGCCGCCGAGTACAAGCGACAGAGCCGAGTACGTGCTGGAAAAAGCAAATAATGCACTTGACAGGATCGAATGGGGTGTTTTTTTTTAATTCAGCAATTACATTAAACGGGTCTTTAAAGCTTCCCCCGCGGGGTCTCTATGAGGACGTGACGAATGAACAGCACAGTGTCGATTCCCTTAATAAAAATGATGAGAAAAATATGAAATAATAGGAAGAGATTAAAATGAGAAAAAAACAACTTTAAATAAAAATAAAAAAAAAGTTGGATCTAGTGTCGTCCCTGACAGACGGTCTAAGGTCATAACACGTTTGACCTGTGGAGAATCACATCAGATGCTCCGGCTCAATACTGAGGCTCCTGTGCCAGAAAGGCCCGGAGGCACAGAAGCAGTCGTCGTCGATCACTTGCAGCTCCCCCCCCCGGCGGATTAAGAGGATTGATGAGTCAGCCGTTCATGACGGTAGAAAACAATGGTTAATAAAAACAAATGTCATAAATGGTGAATCACCGCCACCACAAGGGAGCCCCCCCCCCCCCCGAAGGCGAGTAAAAGAGCAGCCATGACACCAGCATTATTAATGCAGTAATCGTGATCAGCATCAACCAAAGAGGCGAGAAAGAGGGAAACGTTTCTGTAATGTACATTAGCACGTCTTTAACTAGCGTTAGCACATCTAAGCTACTGAAGGTAAACGCAATGGAGCCACATGCTGCGTTTGGTTTTTGGTGATTGTAGCAGCGAGTCGGCTTTACAGGAAGATTGTGGTTCCTCAATTCCATCGTCATCCATCTGTAATGTAAAGAATGATAAAGTGACTCCAACCCTGTAAAAGCATCTTTCTCTCGGTATTGATTGCGACCTTAAATGTGACCGCCGAAGGGGCTTTTCAGGCCGCATTGTTCTTGGCCTTTCAGCACTAGGGAGGAGGTATTTCACTAAAGCCACATGGCTGGCCATGACAAGGGGGGGGGGGGGGCTAGTCAGCATCTAGTGCCCCCCCCGAACCATAATAACGGCCGCCCACACTCCACGAGATGGTAGCGGGCCGCCGCTGTCACTTCGGCCAAGTCTTCTCTCAGTGCCCCCCCCACCCCCCTCGGAATCCTCTCTGACCTTCAGCGCACTTTTGTTCAGCCGCAGATTGGTTGCCGTGGCTACAAGCCGCAAGTGTCCGCTGATGAGGTTCGCTGACACTCGTGATGCTTTCTGCGACCCGGCGTGCGCGGGGGGGGGGGGGGGGGGCAACTTTTCTCCCGTCACCCCGTTGGTTGGTTTTCTGGACCCGAGGAGGATGAAGCGATGAGGTCCGCCTACTTGTTCCTTGGTGCCCCCGGACCCGCTGCATTAGTCACGGGGCGCACAAAAAATCACTCCGAAATGTGAATGTCAACAGGCGAAAGAGAAGAAAAGCCAAGTGGCGCGTCGCAGTGGAGCTCGGGGAGGGGAGGGGGGAGGGGGGGGGGGTTGACAGACGACCAAAAAGGTCGCGGCTCCGCTCGACAGCTGTGCTCTGCATCGATTCACCGATCCGGTGTTTACACAGCCGGCTAATGTTCACATTTTTTTTTTTTTTCCAAAGAGGGGGAATTAAGACATGCAGAGACTTCCGATGCGCTGTGCAGAGATGAAGAGGAGTTCACGGGTGAAGCCACACATACCAATGATATGCTCAAAAAATGTACCTGCAACTATGTAGATATATTGAAATCCGTATTAAACAAGGGAAAAAAGGAAAGATTAAATATTACATCCCTGTATCCCTCCGCAGGGTTTGAAAAACCTGGTCAACTGAAATTCCTCCATTCCTTCATTCATTCATTCATTTTTATTTTTTTTCTTCCTCTCACAGGTTCATTAATACCGGAAGGAAGTGGACAGCCTGCGGAGCAGTAGGTGCCAATCTGTCGCTCTGTGGAGATGAGCCAGAATCAGCTCACATTAAGCTGCTGCTGCCCTCGTAGCCTCGTGCATCCATCCATCGGATCGGTGCAATGATTCATTTCTATGCACAGTCACTGATGTTCTCTTTGGATATTCCGAGGCTTGCTTTGCATGCAGGTCTTGGCAATATATATGTAAATGTGCAACATCTGCATATACATGTCCCTGCGCTGCATTTGTTAGATTTTTACAGCACACCGGGTTAGAAGCGAACAGATGAAATCAGTCATGAATACATAAGCAAAGATGAACTCAATAGCAGGTTCGAATCTGGATGTAACTTTTGATTTTTGGTCTACAAAGAGCTTGTTTGATATTAGATTTTCCACAGACAGGGAACCTAAAAGTTATTTCAACTTCTGGTTGATTGTTTTTTTTGAAGAATTGCCACAAGAAAGCAATTCTTTAGGGTTTAAATAACCAAAATACACAATGTATTTCAGTAAACTAGACAATACGGTTCATTTAAAATCCGACTATTATGAACAGTTTTCAGCATATTTAACGTTTCCCCTTGGAACTGACAGTTTGATCACATTATTAATTCATTTTTAAAGACAGAACAGAAGGCAGCCAGGGACCGACCCTCGCCATATGAAGGGAACAGATAAATGAGACGAGAAGGGCCCTTCGCTAAAGGTCGTTTCCACAAGTGGAGGACGATGCATAATTTAACGGCGTCTTTGTTGGGCCCCCTTAAAAAACGTCTTTTACGACCACGCGCACGAAGTCGCCGGTACTCCACCAGTGCGCGTGCGCGCTCACCTGCGGCTTCTCGAGATCGACAAACGATGACTCTGCATCGGGTCCAGGCTGTTTGTGTGTCGCTCCTCGTGCCTCGGGGGGGCTCGCAGCACGCTTGCTGATCCGATGATCTCTAATAAGATTTTTTATTTTTTTATTTTTCTTTCTTTCTTTCTTTCTTTCTCTCTCCACCTTCTGCGGGAAGCGAGCCATCAATTAGAGCGACCGCGACGAGGGGGACCGGTTGGATTGGCGTCAAGCACCTGCTGCCTGTCAGACTGGGGAAATCACATCTGAATCTGAATTTGTGACGTCGTGCCTTTTAGGGGAAAACGACAAACTTTGTGTGAAGTTAGCTTCTCCATTTTGTTAGCGAATGTTTCCAATAGCAACCCGCGTGGAGCTAGTTTGGGTCTTTCAAGTGAGTCGTGGCACCCTCCATCATTGCAAGCCTCTCTGTGCATCCACAGTAAATAAAACACTTAGCCGTGGTCCAATTGGATGTAACACCAGTGTGCTAGTTTCATTCCGATTGGACGGGTGTAAAAAGCTCGTAATTTGAAGAAAACGAGCCCACCTGAAAACGCTAGTGATGTTAGCTGTTAGCAGCACAGACCCCGCAGGCCCAATAACGCGCTCTATTCCCGAAAATGAGTATTACGCAACATGTAAATTACAACTTCATAATGATGCGTTTAAATGTCACCTTGTAAGACAGAAAAGTGGGTGAAAAACAGTGGCCCTTCAGACGTATCGGTACTCCTGTTGTGGTTCAAAACACCAGAGCAGGTGAATTCAACGCGGGGAGCAGTGGAATCAAACAGTCCCTTTTCAGTGTGATGAGGTCTCGTTGGTCGGAAAAAGTGTCTCACCTCTTGGCGTGAGCAAGTACGCATGTCGGGCCGAAGCCCGTCTCCCCCCCCCTCTCTCTCGGAGCCCATTAGTCACGCGGCAGCCTCCCCCCGGACCCGGCGACCCGACCTTTCAACCCCCGTTCCCTCATTTTCCAATCAGCCAACGTCATCACTGTAATTGCAGTGTCAGTCTGTGCACCGTGTTTCATGTCTGGACCCACTATTTACGCCACAGGAGATAAAAAAATAAAAAAAATCAAATAAAAAAAAACGCCTCCGGTCTGCTCAGAGCTCAAAAACACCGGAGAGCTTCTCCTTCACTTTTGGGCTCAAAGTGCTCCTGGCAGACATGTCAAGAGGGTCACAAAGTGAGCCTTAAATACACACACTGATGGTCTGATCAGTGACGGCAGAAGCTGAACCCCCCTGCCCCCCCCCCCCCCCCCCCACCCTTCTTCTTTCAGCGGCCTGGATCTCAGGGTGTGAGGGTGTCCACGCGTGCTCCGAATCCAACACTCACTCCGCGTCCGGAAAGGCGTCCGTCTGATTAACGGCAAAGTGGTTTGAGCGAGAGGAACGGCAGCATCGCCCAGACAGTGTCCCCCGACGGAGGAGACAACGGGAAACGGTGCAGTCAAATAAATGTGACTCTTGACGTTCGATGGCGTGCGTCTTTTTTTTTTTTTTAACTGTCCCTCCGATCAGCGGTCGCTTCATGGCGCTCGATGCTTTTTTTTTTTTTTGCAATGAAGCTCGTGTGGTCTTTCGCTTGGATACAAACGGTTTCGGATGACACTATTATATCTATATAAATGATTATTCTGAAGACAAAACAGTCGGCCCGATATGGATCAAGAGAGACAAAGGCCCCGATGTAACGTGTCACAGTAGAGCTTTCCACAGCATCATCGCAATCGGTGGCGTTCAGCCAGTCGCCGGCTTAGCAAGTTCGGGCTGACGCACGGCGTCTCTGGTGCAGATCAAGGGACAGCTGGCTTGTCTGTTGTCCGCAGATTAGAGGGTGTGTTTCCGCCCCCCCCCCCCCCCCCCCCTCCTCCCCCTCCAGATCTGGAGGATCCTGAAGCCGGACGCTCACTTCGGGCGCCATCAAACACACACACACACACACACACAGAGGACCCTCGGCTTGTCTCGCACTCTTGAACCAAAGTCCCATTTGTGCAGCCCTCTCTGTGAGCCGAGTGCTCCTCCCAGCAGCAGCAGCAGCAGCAGCAGCAGCAGCAGCAGGATGCAGCTTACTAGCGCCCCCTGTCTGTCATGAGCTGATAAGTCAGGGTTGCTTAAACCAGTCCTCTGAATGTCCTTGCAGAGCGCAGCAGAGACAATATGTGTAGGCTTAACGGATATGTGTCAGTTGTGTCTTAAAATAAAAGGTGTGTGTGTGTGTTTCTTCCGTTTCGAGCCTGATCCGTTGTTCTAGAAACTGCAGGATACAGACGTTTCGGACTGCGAGATCAGCACGGGAGTGAAGTGAAGGCAGCATCCGCTCGGCCTCCTCTCCACCTCACACACTGAAATTTCAGTTTCTCAGGGATTTTTATAAACAAGCTGTGAGAACAAATTGGATCTCACTGGCAATTACAAAACTGCAGGACCTTAGAGCAGCCGGTCCAATGCGGCGCGCTGCTGATAGATAACAAAAGCATTGTAAATCCGCTGGGCTCCACCAGAAGGAAAGAGCTTTTTAATTTGTGTATGATCGATAACAACCGAGGATCAAATGTCAAATCAGATGTTATGTTGTTGACCTGTAATTCAATCTGGCCTGCGGAAGTCTAGAAAGAAATGAATTATACGCCACTCTAAATCCCAAACTAGATGTTTGGAGCTTTTAGGCCTCTCGTACTCTAAACCGCTGCCATATTGCTTTCTTGAATATTTTAAATGACCGCTTTAAACACCTTTTTAGAAACACGTCATTTAAATTGTGTGGTATATTTCTGGCTTTACCAAATGATTTCATCATTTTGCGTGGGTGGCTGGATGAAAGCCATCAGACTTCAGAGTTTCCTCACAAAATAAAGACCCTATTTTGAGGAGACGGTTACGAGAGTGGTGATTGTTGTTGTTGTTCCACGGTCTCGGCATCCTATTCAAAGAGAGCATCACCTGACTGGAGGAAAAGGAGGACGTACAGGTTGGTTTTTCAAACTGCACACAGTTACCTTTCGGGCCGTTTCTTTTCCGAATCCGATCCCTTTTCAGCGCCGGATTAAACAAGACCCGCCCATTTTCTCCACCAAGCACCAGCAATGCTATCAGCATGGAGAGAACCTCGCTCTACACCAACGAGAACAACAACGTGCGTCTTCACCCGACCCGCAAAGAAGCAGCTGCTCCGCTGGGAGGCTTTTATTGTGAAGGAACTGTTTTGAGTCGGCTCTGCGAGGAGATTAAAGACCGTGCCCTTTATTGCAGCGTTGATGGCGCAGCCGGGCGAACAGTTGGGTCCCGAGGAGGGAAACCAACGTCCGCATTAAGCCACCGAGCCACAACCCGGAAACTACTGCCATGCACAACGGAAACAAGGAAGAATCTGTTTTTTCATCTATTTCTGGCACAGAAGCAGGTCACAGATTACTCTTGAAAGAACCAGAATACATTTCCGGCTCCGAGGCTGCATGTCCCCGTTTCCTATAAATAGTCCCACAGAAGCAGCGGGACGCCGGACAGGCGTCAGAACACAGAACTCACCGCTGCTGCGACTCTTGCGGTTGGCCTTCCCTCCCGTCAGCAACATCTTCAAGCTGTTCCTAAACATGACTGCAGCAGATGGGACCAGACTACAGAGAAATCTGTTGGAGGAAAGAAGGGACAAAAAAAAAAGCAGGATTATTGCTGAGGGAACGGACCTCGGATTTAGCAGGTGAACCGGAGCTAGGTGGTGCTTTTACTACCACATCCTATACAGCATGAACATATTCTATATGCATTCTAATAGATATTTAACGGAAGGTCATTCAGAGGTCGTTCAGAGGGCAAAGGGCATTTTCAGAGGTGGCGCGACTGCTGATAAAGTTGGTGCAAAGACGTGAGCGGGTGGCAAGTGACGGGCACTCGTTGCACTGCGGGCAAATGAGGGTTAAAAGGGGGGAAGCCTCATGCTCATACGAAAGGTGGGGGGGGGGGGGTCATTTCCATGAAAGAAGTGGGACAAGAGGAAAACGTCTGTAGAAAGCAGATCAAATTTCACACTCCAAATACTTGAATGGCCCTCATTTAAGGTCAGGAAAGTTGTCCGATCCAAGTGCTCTGTGAGCCAAATCTAGAAAGATTTTTTTGAAGGAACCCTGACAACCAAGGCGTGGGAGGCGGAGCTAAAAGGGTTGTCTCCCCCATTTGTGCAAATAAAGTGAGGAAAGAAATGCGCGTTGCCTTTTTTCGAAATGTCTAGGCCGTATCCAATTAAAATAAAACGAAAAACAAAAGTACCTTAAAACCCTGAGAGAGAATCACACCTTCAACAATAACATTGTCTTCATTTCTTGCTCGCAGCTTGTTCCGTCCCACTAATCCCCCCACCCCCCACCTCATGCAGGAACAGATATCTCTGCTGTGAGCAGTAAAAAGCATGGCAGCAGATGTTCCCCATTAGGTGGGAGTGACTCAGCAGAGCCCCCCACAGACAAACTCCAGCTGAGAAGGCGGCTTTGGACCCAAACAATTAAAAGAAGAAAAAAAAAAAAAAAAAAACTCACAAGAGGAAATGGAAAAGCTCTCAAAAAGACCCCCCGACTTAACTAATGTTTCTCCCAATCCCCCCCTGACCTTGGGAGAGGGTCTAAAAGGCTTGGGGATCTTAAGACTACAGACACTAGGGGGGGGGGGGGCACTGGGGGGAACAACATGACAACACATGATGTTAATAGTCAGGTGGGATGAAACGGAGCCACAACAACTCCAACCATAGATCATAATAACCAATAAGTAGAATAACTATATATCACAGTCTCTCATTGAATTGAATGAGAAAATGTGTCCAGACCTGTTTTTTTTTCAGGCTTTGTGTCAAAGCTGTTGACTCAGATCTGATCAATTCAGAGTTTACGCCCCAGCTTTAAAAAGAAATGCTTATTTTTACATTAGCAGGAAGGTAGCACCGGACTTCATTTCAGTGAAACTGTAAGTATCAAAAATCAAGTGACTCAAGCGAAAACAGTAGTGCATTTCTGTCATTTGCATCAGTAAGACCCAAACAGCTGACACATTTAAACAGCGGGTGCCGTTAAGGCCCAATCAAACGGAGGTCGGGGTCATTTTCACGGTGTTCTAATCTTCTGACGCGTGCACTTCACTTTTGTCTCACGGGGGGCTCATAAAAACAGGGCTCCTCTGACATGGAGGGATCTCCTGACGGCAAGTATTAATCCGTTTGACCTCATTTGCCGAGCAGCGCTGTGCCAGCCGGCCGCCGAGACAGGGTCCCCCTTAAATAAAAGATGAGCCCCGATGGCCAATCGCCGCGTCTGAGAGGAAAAGCCTCCTTCGTCTCTGGTGAGGTAGAGAGAGGACCATCCCGCAGGAACCACCATTAAAGACACTGGGGTCGTGCTTTTAATGTGAGGCCGGAGGTCAGCAAAGGCCCGATTCAAAGAATCCTCCCCCATAAGCGGATCTTTTTTCTGTGTGGTGAAGACGAAGAAAAAAAAAATCCATCAGACAGCAGCAGGAGGAGGAGGGTGGTGGCGTCAGGCGACAAGCGGGGGTCAGACCCCTTGCATCAGCTTAAAAATGTCTGGTCTGGTGTCAGCGCGCAGGCCAGCAGGCATTCTGTCATTATGATGCTAAATCTCAATCTTAAAAAAAGTCATGACTCGGCAAAACGCAGGTGGGAGCCGTTTGGAATACGGAGGACTTAAATGTCTCTCTCTCTGACCCTGTGGGGAAGGGGTCAGAAGCCGCTTCAGGGCGCTTTCGTCATCCGAAGCGGCACACGTGGTGGCGCTGGTGAAGTATAAATCTATTAGATGGATGAGCTGAATGATCAGTCCTATTTGTAGGATTCACACAGTCTAAAGTAGGCCTTTCCAAACCAAACCGAAGCTTTAGACTCTGAATCAATGGCTTTAATCATTAAATAAGAACTGCCTTGGTCATGGCATTAAGTGGAGAATATTAAGGGATTATCTTAGGTCTCTTCATGCTGTGACCCCCCTGTAGAATGAATTAAACTTTTAATCACTAAGCCCAAACTACCTTTTTGAAAAAGATGAAAGAACCCCCCCCTCGGGGGTCTGAGCCTGGACTGAGACCCGATGTGACCTTCCGTTAATTACGAAGCTTATTTACAAATCAATAAAGTACCTTTGAAAGGGGCCCGTGTTGCAATGGGATTCATCTTGTGAGTTAAAACTCACCCCGAGGGGAGGACACCACCGTGGAGGGGTTCACGCGTCGAGGAGACGGAAGCAAATGGACCTGCTCATTAAAACAAAATCCCGCTGGATCTCTTAACACTGCGCGGGAAAATATCTTCTCACGCCGTACAACAAACAAAAACAAAAAAAATAGAACAAATAATAAGAGCCTCCTTCCTCACGCCCTGCAGCATCAGACGGGGATAGATCACACGCCCATCTCCAGCTGGAGGACGGCCAGGGCAGCAGAGTTCCATAAATCACACTGATATCAATAAGGAGGAAGTTGTCAGGGCCTCGGCTGGCGAGGTGAGAGCCGCACGGGGGCCGCGCAGGAACCACTTAAGGTTGATGCCCCCCCCCCACCCCGCGATAGATTATTAATGAATCCAGATGAATGCCCACCGCGGGGCGGGGGGAGGACGGTGATGTCTGTATCACTACGCACCGTAAACATGGGCTCCATCAGTCACGGGTGAGACGGGAAGCTCCTCGCAAGGCGTGTTTAAAAAAAAGGAGTTTTATCGTCAAATACCGGAATAAAAGCTTTGTTTGTGCAGAAACGGGATCGTTTTATATTTATAATCAGCTGTGAGACACCTTTTGGGAAATATTAGAACTTTAAAGTATTGTTCTGTATCCTCAACATTCAAATGACTGACTCCCGGGTTGAATTTAAGGTGCTAAATCCAATATTTGAAGCTTATAGTAATAACAGCAGAAAGATTTGTTAAAGCCAGGGAAGCGACTGAAGGCGTCCTTCTTTCATCTTCTTCTTCTTCTGTGTGTGTTGTACAATATCTCAAGGTCACGCATGTCGAAAGTGAAGGGCGAAGACCCGTCTACAAAGTGCACATCGGCCACGTGACGTGCTTTGGTTGTGTCCCTCCCCCCCCCCCCCCCCCTCCCGTAGGGAAACAGTCCTACCAACACGGGCCAACTGGCACGCGTTGTGACCGGGTCTATGCCCCCCCCCCCCCCCCCCCCCGCCTCCCCCACCTGGTTCAGATCTACTCGCAGGAAGCGAGTGAAACAGCGAGTCAACCTTCATCAGAGTCTCCGAGAGGTGTCCACATTTAATTTTTGCTTGGGGGGGGAGAAAGCAGGTGGGAACGAGGAGGAGGAGATGCTGAAGTATTGGGACTCTTCTGAAGGCAAAGAGCATTTTAACAACATAATGAAGCTGTTCGATGATGATGTGCGAAGGTCAGGACGCCGTGTTAAATATGGCCCGGAGAGGAAAATGGTTTAATGATTCTAATGATTAATCCCCCTCCCCTTCTTCTTCTTCTTCCTCTTCCTCTTCCTGCAGAGACCTCACTGCTACACCTGCTGGCCATTTGGAAGCGCTTCTGCAGCATCTTGCATCGACAGTCAGAGCACAGGTGCCAGCACTTGTATTAATAAAAAAAAAAATGTAAAAAGACGATGATTCTAAACCTAATCTAAGTGATAGCCTTTCATCTCCGCTGCTGACACATGACACGGACACGCCCGCGTGGAATACATGAGCAACTTGTGCTTTGCATAAATCCCCTGGCGAGGCCGTCATTGGTATGCGCCCCCCCCCCCCCCCCCCCCCCCGCCCCCCCGCCCCTCTCAAGCGCTCCAGCGTTTGACAGGCAGCTTGAAGAGGGTGCGAACAGAGCCACGGCGCGAGGAGGGAAGGTCGCGCCGCAGAAGGCCAAATGGCTACGGGCAATCAGCGTTTCCAAAATCAGCCGCCGTCTCCGGGGGCAGGTGGTGAAATTGAAAATGCCCGCGGCGTCCCCGCCCAACCCCCCCCCCCCCCCCCCCCCCCCCGTGACTCGCTCCTCTTGTGCACCGTCGGTCGAGTTTGGCGGACGCGGTCGAAGATTTGATTGGCTGTAATCGCAGGTGTTGCAGGTACGAATGCATTACGCTCTCCATCAAGTCAAACAGCAAGTTGAGCTACAATGCCGGGAGAGAAAAAAAAAAAGTGCACCACTGCAGAGGCCCAGGATTGATTATTACGCACAGAAATCCCGTAAAATCTAGGCCAAATTTAAAAAATTGTCATGTGACAGCCACAACAGCCGCTCCTGCCTCACGTGACTTGGGCCCCCCTCGGGAATGAAATCCAAACGGGGTTCATTTTGACATTTCATAGAGAGAGAGAGAGGGGGGGGGGGGCACAAGCCACCATTTGCTCCTATCCCGTGCCCACGTGTGTGCGTGTCCCCGTTTCGGTTCATTTCCCTTAAAGCGCTCGACCACGGAGGCCTCGCAGTGACTTTGTGTCTCTGGGAGCAGCAGAGCCAGAGAGTCTTTGGACCCGCTCGCCCCGCTTGGGGGGTATTGTGTATCAAGTGCGGCTGAGTGGTTGATAGGCTTAGCATGGCTTCTAAGTGGAAGTAAAGCCACGGGGGGGGGGGGGGGGGGCGGGGGAAGAGTCCTCATATTAAACCAAGAGCGCTAGAGCAGAGACACTGCAGATGTGTGCGGTGG
>NC_084920.1:14214383-14253904 GCF_949316345.1 Pungitius pungitius
ATTTTCTTATGAAGAATGCTTTTTTGTAGGACTAAGCAGTGTCCGTCCAACACGTGCACGCATACAGACACATAGACGGACGTGTGCTGTGATACACCAGGAGACCCCCCCCCCCCCGCGGATGACTTACGACATTACTCTATGTATAGAACCCTTACGCTACAAAACGGTTCTAGGTCAAACCACAGGGAAATAAAAGGGTTCCCGGGTTGAGTCCCTTAGAAGGTAGAAAGGGTCGAAAAGAAGAGCTCGATCCAAAAGAAAAGATCCCTTCAGTCCCAAGGGCAACGAGACCTGCAGGGGAGGCGTTTCTCACTGTAAATCTGTATCCGAGGCGACGGGATGGGAAAGGAAACGAGGGAGCGTGGGAGGAAAGGGAAGAAAACGCTCAGCCCACCACCGGGTTGCCGTCAGGCCGGATTGGCGCTTTGATTGAAAGCGCTGACAGGAGCGTGGGGGGGGGGGGGGGGAAATGGAGGCCCAATTAGCCCCGTTAAGCTGGCCGCTGACCTCCGACGGCAATTTGATGGGGGGCCCCCCCCCCCCCACCCAATAAACGTCTGATAGATGCCGGCCGTCGTGGCAGCCAGCGCGTGTCCATCAAGCGGCTCGGAGACGCAGCATCACACACACACACACACACACACACACACACACACACACACACACACACACACACACACACACACACACACACACACACACACACACACACACACACACACACACACACACACAGAGGGAGATTAAGTGGGCTCAGGACGCCAGTCCTTCCCCCTTCTCTTGCCGCGGGTTGGGGGGGGGGGCGACCGCCGCCGACCTCCCGCCGCCGACATTGGCAGTCGCCGATAGAAAATAGCTCGCCGTTGTTGCCCTCTCGGGTTGGAATGTGTCGGCGTTACGCAGTATAAATAGAGCAGGAACAGGGAGGCGATCAGTCACGAGCTACTGACCTGAAGGCGTGCAGTAGCCAGTGGGGGGGGGGGGGGGGGGGGGGGGGGGGGGGTCATGCTGCGGGGTCAACTGCAGGTGACACCAGCAGGGACTTGAACCCATGATCACAAATACATTTTGTGTCACCAGTGCACACCCACATTTGATCGTTGTGTAGTTATTTGCTGCCATTGTATGACGCCTAAATGGAATAAAGCACCAACCAATATGGTATTCTTTTACATTTCCCTTTCCCCACATGTCATTAATCACGTTGTCAGAGATAGAATGCGACCGTTTGTGATCTAACCCAACCAAGTGAAAACATGAAGAAAGTTGAATTCTGGCCCGGTTTCATTACGGGACTTTAACGAGGCAGGCTGCCCAGGAGAGAACGCCCTCTTAATGGACCCCTCCCAGTAACCAGCACCGGCCACCACGTGCATGTCTGTGTGTGTGTGTGTGTGTGTGTGGGTGTGTGTGTGGGTGAGTATTTGTTGTTTTTAGTTTTTCAGTTCAGTTCATCAGTCGAGTCACTTTAGAGGTCATTTCTGAGGGAGAAATGTCAAATATTACTTTGTTAAGGATTTTTAATGGCAAAAGATTTGTGGACTTTATACATATTTTATCAAATAGTTTTATTATTGGTTGTAGAAAATGAATTGAACAAGTCTCCTATTTTTTTTAGCTAACCAAACCAATTCAAGCAGCAAGTAAATAAGCTGATTAATTGATCATTTAAAACAAAGCGGTAAACCAGGGACCACCCACAAACTCACTGTGGCTTTTACAAAGTAATTATCTCTCTTACAAAAACACGCTTGCGGGCAACTCTTTTTTTTTTTTTTTAATGTATTTGATTCCGGTGGGGGAGGGGGGGTGTGTGTGGGGGGGGGGGGCAGCTGCTGTTAGCCGGGCCCAGCTGTCGATGGCGGCTGGCAGAGCTGAGCGGGGAGGAGATGCTTTGGAACAAACCTGTGCACACGTGGTCCCAAAGGAGCGTCGCTTTTAGAAGAGGAACCAGATGATGGACGCCCTGCACACATTAATGATGACGAATACTGCGAGGACAGCGCGGCACCGTGTTTTCATACTTCTGTATTCGCGGTTGAAGTTTTTACAAGCTGTTTGGTGGGGGGGGGGGGGGGTCTTTTATTGCATTATTTCCAAATCACCATTCAAATTTAGGTGGGGTTTTCTGGAATATACTGGTTGGAATAAAAAGGGAAAATTTATTCACGACAATTTTGTCTCCCTCCATCCAATTATTATTCATGACGGTGAAACGGGTGAAGTGGGCGAAGGAAATTGCACTGAAGCTCGGTCCAAAACTACAAGGCGGACTGGCTTTCCATGACGTTCACGCCGTGTTATTTTTCATACCGCATACATTAACAGCCCCCCCCCCCCCCTCCCCCTCCCCGATTTCTGACCCCCTTTATTTCCTGTGCTTTATGTTGGACAATTGAAGCCTGTTGGATATATTCCCTCCCAGTTGAGGATTAACGATGGCAAAGATCGATGCAAAAGACAACCGTTGACGCGTTAACACAACAGCCTCCACCTGCTTTTGTCTTTAAAATTAAAAAAAATAATCAATTACTCAGTGAGGAGGTGCCTGTGTGAAAGCAAAAACCAAGTGTAGTGTGGCTCTAATTACAAAAAAACAAATGTTTTAATAACAAATAATTCACATCCGTGTTTTGCCACATTCCATTACTCGTCCTGGTGTGATTGGGCCGTGGGTACAGTTCGGTTTCACCCTATTTTAGGTTGGGATGTCGCGCCGAGGCCATGGTTTAACTGCCCGATGAGCATAGCATGCGGTAGCAGGGATGTGAGATCACGTTTCCACTACTTACTCTCAGACGGGAGAGCAGCGACAGCGTTACGCATGACTAAGCCGGAGGTATCCCTACCAGGAATTGAGGTCTCTGTGGGGGGGGGGGGGGTGTAGGTCACGTGTAGGTCTGCCCAGAGTGTTCCCACATTAGACAACACCACAGCGCACAGGCCATGTTGACATTCCTGTCTCCATTCCTCAGTCCTTCATCCGTCCGTCTCCAAAAACCTCAGCTTCTGTGTTTTAAAGACCAATGTGCATCCCTCACATTGCATTGCTTGGTGCATTCCGGCTACTCGACGACGACAACCTCTCACTCGTCCGCTCAAGAACTCGGATTTGTGACAACGAGCCCTAACCGACAGGTGCCGGCTTACCTCCCCCCGTACAAAAAAAGAAAAAAAAAAGAAGCTAAAAGCAACCGGATCAAGCCGAGGAGGACGGCTCCCCTCACAATTCAAACTGGCGAGTGGGCCACCGCCTTCTTCTCCGGATCCCCCTCAGCAGCGCTGATCACTCTTTCGTCACCGGGCCCCCCCCCTCCCCCCTGCGGCACCCAGTGTTAGATTCACAGCCCGGGGGGGTGGGGGGGGCATCCGATTGGTCGAAGCCGGACTAACTATCAGAAGGCTCTGGGAAAGAAAAAAAAAAAAAAAGAGAAACCTGAATATTTTAATGTAACAGGAATATGAGGCGAGTGGGAATTAGTGTCGACGTGGCGGGAGGGACGAGGCCGCTCGAGCACCTTCGGGTGGATGTGGAGCGACGCGTCGTGGACGGGAAGCCGCAGAAGGGCCTCGCAGGACTGAACGAATTTGCTTCCCGGGATGCGTAATGTGCGAGAGATGAAAAACGCTTTAGCACACGTAAACCCAATTAACCGCCAAAAGGAAATTCCTTCCTCGCCCTCCCGAAATGTGACTAATGCGGCCCTTTTTTTCCCGCCGGTTTAGGGTACGATTACAATCCACCCACCTCCTTAGCGGGCACTCGCGCTCTGTGCCCAGAGGAAGAAAAGAGCCAGTGTCATGCGGTCAGAAGGCGTTCTCGGGGGGAGGAGAGACGGTGGGGGGGGGGGGGGGGGTGTAATGGGACAGCCGCCACGCCGCCATTCGGCAGCTGACGCGAGACGCGCGTGGACAGACCGCAGGCCTTGAAGGACTCGTCTTTCCGGCTCGTGGCCATTCAAACAGGAGATGCACAGTGCGTTCCCACAGCACGGTGGCAGTGCTAGAAGAACACGTCCCAACGCATGTCAAGTCAAAGTCAATATGCCAAAGTAATACCAGATTGTCCTACTGCATTTTGATTGAGTTTCTATGCAATACATTATAAAAGGTGATGGAGGAACGGCAGTGAACCAAATCTCTCTTCTCATGGTTTACACATGAGGAACACTGTGAATATTTTTTTATTTTTATTTTTTTAAGTGAGGCTCCAGAAAAAAAAAAGGTTTGGGGGAAACAGTCCTCTGAAAAAGTTCTTATAAAATGACTTTGGATCTATTTCAGAGCCAAAACAACAATTTCATGGCTGGCCAGTCGGAGAGTAATTACATATGGCCCCGAGCCGCCACATCGATCAGTACTCCAAGACTTTTTCTGACAGACAGCTACTTGAAGGGATGACAGCGCCTCCACCGCACAACATGTAGGAGTCCAACATTTTATCCACACAAATAATGGAGTTGTTCTGCAGAACTAAGTCTCCCAAAAAAGATGCCTCGACTCGAGTTTATTTTCTCTTCCTCCTCTATTACTTGGATAAAGTTGGATTAAAAAAAATGGAATTCCTTGTCTCACGCTAACGGCGTCGTTCCTTTGATGACCTCCAGTAGGTCGAAGAAGAGATGAGAGATCAAAAGGGCAGCAACCGGGAAAAGACACTGAAGGAGACATGTTGACTGGTTGAGGTGGCAAGTTGTGTTGACCTTGTGAATCACTGTGTCGCCCCGCCCTGAAGCACAGCCGCCTTCGTGGACCCACCGTTTAACTAGATCAACATGCCGCCGCATTGAAGAAGATTGAGATCATGAACTCATGTTTACAATGTTCACTGATGCCGCTTCGTCAGAGGTTTTATGTGACTTATTTACGTTTAAGGCTAAAAGATGTTGTCTTTTAATGGAATGAAAAGCAGAGATGGACTTAAATATACAGAGAGACAAACCCAAAACCACCACAATAGTCACAAAGAACGTTAAAGGAGGCCAACGCATGTGTCCGCGGCCCTCTTGCGAAACACAAGGTCGACAATGAATCCCTTGTTACACCCCCCCCCCCCACGATGACCTCGCTGCATCAAAAGGTAAAAGGAGGTCCCGGCTGCAGCCGCCCGGGTTCAAGTGGCACGAAACTTGAGACGTGACTCACACACGGCAGGCGGGTCTCCAAATCCGGCTTTGGAGGGCAGCGAGGCGCTACACGTCGCTCGGCTGCACCACAGTGCCGATCCCTCCTCCTCTAAACAGACAACACAAACAGGGGAGGGGGGGGCGACTGCGTCTGGGGGCAGCTACAAGGGCTGGTTTGTCAACGGGCAGAAAGCAGGCCGCTGTCACCCTCTTGGAGGGCGGGAGGAGGAGGAGGAGGAGGGGGGGGGGGGGGAAGGGAGGGGAGGGGAGGGGGGTCGGGCACAAAGTGCCGCCATTCAGGGCGACGCATTCCCCTGAACACTCTGACCAAATGTGTCATTATGTCGTTGGCCGGCGAGTTAAGAACGGGTCATGTGATAACAGCTCAAATGACGGGGGGGGGGAAATGGAGCGATGATTCTTCGACGTAATTTACAGTAAACTGTAAAAAAAATAAAGGAGCAGACTTACTCCTTACGCTCACCTCCCTCACCTCCCATTTGGTTTTAGAACTGGACATTTCTCTTAATCTGAATTATTTCTCAATGAGTTGCCCAAACATTAATTAAGGCTGAGCCAACCAATAAGTTACAGCAATAAAAAGCTAAAAAAAAATATTCATATTTGTGTTTTGTTAGCGGATTCAAACCCAGGCGTCCAGACTCTGTTTGGTTAGCTATAGCATGGAAATAGAATAAATGCCGTGTGTCCCACACGCTGAGCTTTAAATGGAATGGAATTTAACTCAAACTAAACGTGTCAGAAAAAGGGGTTGGGAGTTAAAAACAGAAACGGCTAAAACGACTCCGCGGTGGACGCTCCTTGTCACCGGAGGGCGAGGCGCGTCGCACGAGGTCGGGCAGCTGTCCGCCCAGCAGACGATGATTAGAAGAGAAGCGAGGGGCCGAACGCGGAGGGGGGGGGGGGGGGCAAATCACGTGACATGATGCATTATTCTGCTTTGTCCGATGGGTTTCCGTATTATTAACTGAAAAGGCCAGAAATACGATTAAAACAAATGATTCTCCAGACGCTTTTAGTCTCCATTTCGCTAATAAATGTGACATTTAGCAGCGCCCCCCCCCCCCCCCCCCCCCGTCTCATCTCCCCCCTCGGAGGCCAAGTGTCGCTGAGCTCTGATGTGACACGAACGCCTCGGTGCAAACGTGGAGCCATTTTTTTTCTTCACAACATGAAGAAACCCCTCCTCTGTCTCGGATGAATTGGCCCGTTTGGAAGCTCACAGCGAGGTGCCGGGGGGACCATCTCTTGGGGGGGGGGGGGTTTGGAAAGATCCCCGAACGATTTGTCACCACCAAGTAATTTTTTTCAGTTTTAAACCTCCTCCTAGGTGCAAACCGTGTGGCATCAATACTCAAACCTTTATTACTATAATGACCCCCTAAGCAGCTCAACACATGCTTCTGGAACGTTGTGCACCAACGTGGTACGCTTGTGCCTCCCCCCCCCATATGACAACCTGCGAGTCTGGGTCGTAAACGAGTGCTCCGGGGGGGGGCCTCCGGGGGGGGGGCCTCCGGGAGAGGGAACCCCGCACGGCGCTCTTGGACCCTGGCATTAACACTCGGGCTGGATGTCAATTAGAGGCTCGTTAGGCGTTTTTGTAAGAGACGGGCGTCCCTCTGGCTTCCTGTCGCCCCGAGCCGCGCTGACCCCCGACCCCCCCCCCCCCCCCCCCCGGCAAAGGCCGGCGCTCTCTGCGTCGGTCGTGATCCGGAAAAAACACATCGTTTTTAAAAACAGCAGTTTATTGTAGAAGGACGCGAGGCCAGGGCCGGTGGAGAGGGAGAGCAAAAGATTCAACGGATCCGACGCGAATCTCCAACAGGAGGTCGGAGGCACATTAAGTAACGTGTTCTTTGTAATTAAAAGGTCAAACGCCTCGTCCTTCGAGAGCTGCCGCTTCTCCGCACTGGAATAAATCTGACAGAAAAGTTAAGAGCTGGCTCTTATGGAGTATTTTTAGATGGGCTCTGGGGGGGGGGGGGGGGGGGCAGCCTCATGCCTGAACCAAGGATGTAATTTGGTGACTGAGCTGCCTCACCTTCAGAAACAAGCTACTGTTGAAGAAAGACACGCAATGAAAACTGACCCCGGCGCTGCAGGGTGTGAACTCCATCAATGTCCATCTTCCCCTTTCACAGAGGAACTGGCTACACTTAAAAAAAAAAAGAAAAGGGGGGGGGTTTTAGTGCACGTCGAGGCCGCAAATCACACCGACTGTTCTTCCATTACGGACAGAGATACAGGAGCTTCAAATCAACCCGTTAGACCAAATGACTTCACAGCAACAATACTGTAGATCCCACAGGAAAGCTACAACGAGGGCTTATCATTGGCAGGAAAAAAGCAAAAAGAAAAGCCCTGCAGCTGCAGGCCTCGTGGCGAGTAATCAAACATTTGGTCAGAGCCGAGAGGACGGTGCACGTCCCTGTGATCTGCAGCCCTCGTAGAAATGAGTAAAAGCCATCGTGGTCGGGGACAAACACAATAGCTCTTAAAAATAGCCGGCGTGCCGCGTGCCACGTCGCATCACACAGGGCTGCAGAGCGGGGGCCACTTCACTCAGGTCAGCTTCCCTTTGATCACAATGTGTCGCTTCTGGGCGAAGCATTCAGTAGAAGCACAGCCAGCGTGTGGAGGGGGGCTTTTTTTGCACCATCTATTTCGTTTTCAAGCTTCTTCTTGGTGCTTCAAAACTTAAGCAGATGCAAATCTTACAAAACATTTTTAAAACGGTGGCGTTGCATTAGAGGAAAATCAACAATCAATTAATACAAATTGGTATTTACTATTTGAAAACCGTACTCTCCATCATTCATCTTCTTTTTAAAATGACAAAAATTGAACAAAAACGAGTAAAAATAATGTTAATCTTTATTATGGTGATGGGAGGATTATGTTTTTTAATGATACTTTAATGAGGCTGGATCCCAGAAACCGCTCTTTTCATGAGAAGATGTATTCCTAAAGGCTTTATGTAGTCGCGTATGGGAGTAGGCCATCGAGGTTGCGCACACTGACCTATATATATATATATATATATATATATTTGAATGGGAGCTGTGAGATGGAAGTAGCTAATGAGTAGACCTTCTCGCTCCTGCTGGTCCTGCAGTGCGTGCAGATGGGGGTAGCGAGTGTGTTGTTGATGTTGTGAAGCACGTACGAGCTGAGAAATACAACATTTCAGCATTCCAGGCTCTACCAGAGGCCTCTTCAAAATAATGCAATTTGAACTACTCTCCTTACTAAATGGACGGCGCGGGTTGCATATGTATCCACTCCAGCTGGGGGATTTTTTTTTTTTTTTTTTTTTATTTCCCAAATACAAAGAGTATCATTGAAATCAGGGGCAGCTCCAGACTCAAAACAATGAAACTTTTCAAATCCTCTCCTCCCACACTCCCACACCCGTTTTGCACACAAAAGCAGATGGAAGCAGCTGTGGTATTAGAAAGAAAAAAAAAAACAACGTGTCCACTATGTTCCACAGACGCAGAAACAACAGGCGAATTATAACCCATTAGTGGCACCTCGCGTCACATCGCCGCGCGGCGCTCTCAGGGGAACAGTGGAGCCCTTCAGCGTTTGGCTGACCACTTCACGCCGTCCCACAGATCACGTTTGGAAGAAGAAAAAAAAAAAAAAAAAAGGCCTCGCGCACCAAGCAGACGACGTGCCGCTGACTGGTTCCTAACGCAGGGCCCTTGAGGCGGAGGGCCAAGCCCCCCCCCCCCCCCCGGTGGTGGCGTGATGAGCAACTACCTGGTGGCTGTGAAAACTGCGCACGTGGAGGTGGAAGCGGAGGAAGTGATGGTTGTTGATCACATGGCGGGCTCGGATCGAGTGGCAGACACACTGCGTGCGGCCACCTTTTTGGCACCTCCGCCAACTTGCATTCTCCCTAATGGCCACCGGGGGGGCCATCGCTCTGGTTTGTAGGCAAGTCGGATCGTATTAGAGGTCCGAGAGAAAAGGACTACTCATCACCTCTTCCCTCAGTAAACATTGTAAACATGAGTATATGCTCTCAATCTGACGTTTCAAGTCAGCATGATGACCATTTAGAGTCAAATGCACAATGCTTTGGGGGCGGGGCTACCATCACTTTGACTGGTCACTACCATATGCAGTTTGAGATTTGTCTGCGTCTTTTAACTTCAGTTTGTAAAAATGACTTATTACATATTTTTCAGCGGCTGGTTTCAGTTAGTTCTTCCTTCTTGTGTCACTGCTACCAAAAAGCATCCTAAAGAACTCAAGGCCTCGAAACCAACCAATCGGTGACCTCAAGGGACCGCGTCAACTTCTTAAATTGGGCAGAATGAGATATGTATCTTGCCTTGAAATTTAAGAGGTAGAACCCGATAAAAGGAAATACATTTCCACCCCTGCAGAGTGGAGTGATTAAGTTCATTTTATTAAAGCTGCAATGCAGCAATAAGCCCAAAGACTCCCGTCACAGCAGTAACTGCCAATATGAAATATATCAGTGCAAACTAAGGGAAAAAGGGCTGGAAATGACTTCCCCGGCTCAGCAAGAACAGGCTACTAGTTGTAGGCTAATTTCACACCAACACATCGGTTTGAACATGTTGTTACTAGTCAGCATCTATTTAAAAAAGATAATTTTCTACATAAAAAAAAAAAAAAGGAAAGGAAAGTGAGCCGCGCTTGTATTTGCCCTGCAGGACGTGCAGAGGCCACTTTGGCGCATCTCCGCTGCTTTCAAAGCGTTATCTTTCGCTTGCAGGGTACAAGCAGCGAGGTTAATTCGGATTATGTTGATAGCGGTTAGAGGCAGCGGAAGGCGGAGTCTTATTAGTTCCGATGTTTGGCTCCACAGGTGGACCCGCAGCAGACTGTGACCCATGCACAAGGCTATTTATGCATGCATTTATGCTAATGTTGTTGTCCTAAATTTACATAAAATTGAATGTAAAAATCGGACGTTCCTGGATGCTTAATAAATCAGATACAGTCTTTTAAGCTTCTCCAACGTTTCCCTCAAGCTGCTCCAATAAAAAGGCCCGAATAGCAATATGAAAGCAGCCAATCTTCTCTCTTTTGGTCTTTTGACCCCGTGTGGGGTCAATAATGAAAACGCCATTACTATAATGACCTGTAAGCAGCTGTCACATATACAAAAACACAACGCTGTGAGAAGCAGGCGGACCAGGACCATAAAGCAAAGGGGTCCCACAGCTCGACTTAGAATATATTGATGCAGTGCCCCCACTTCTTGTTATGAACCCGTAGGTAGGCCCACACATCACAATAACCTCCCTCGTATGGCGCAAATGAAAACACCAAAGCGCTTTGATCCTCTGCTTTATTTTTAGTTGAGCTGCTGGATTCGAGGTTTTAATAAGATCTATAACAGAGAAACGGGCAACAGCATGTACAAGAAACACCAAACAGTCTCCCCAGCGCCTTTCCTCACGTCTCACCTGCTGGCTTTTTTTATTACGTTTTAAATCACACGCTTTCCCACGCCAGAAGGAGCATATGTTCAACACACTGCCGTGATGTGAAAAACGCACAAGACAGCCAGGTATGAATTGGTATTCGTGACAAATAACATCCCCCCCCCCCCCCCCCCCCCGACAGCGGAGCGGGGCGGAGGCCTGAGATGAAGCGGGGCCGCCTTACCTCCTCCTCCGTCCTCCATTCGCTAAGGAGAGAGAGAGAGAGAGAGAGAATGAAGACGCCGTCGCTTCGTATCATTATTACATAATCAAAGGGCCCCGGCGAGATGAGGGGACGTGCCCCAAGAGAATCCCTCGCTTATTGAAAAAAATAAAAAAATAAATGGACTATCGCAAACATTCTAGGTCCTCTGATGAAGCTGGAGTTCTACCGGTGCTGTGGTGCCCTGCGTCGAGCTACCGGCCGCCGAGGCGGGAAATAAGTTACGACCACAAAAATATCAATTTGGGTTCCCTTTACACTGCATTTTCTCTCAAGCTGATGGTTACGCTCTTCTTACTGCAGTACACACACACACACACACACGCCGTGAAGGGAATGGTTTATCTCAGGGAAGTTAGTCACAACCTCCCCCCAAGGACGACACCTTTATTCTCCTTAAGGGGAAAAACGGTCCCATTTTTCGGACCAGGCACCCAGTCTGGCTCTGGGATGCACGGCTCCAAAGAGACGCGTTATCTCAATAGAACAGCGGATTTTCTTTTTCATATATGAAGGAGGTGTGAGAGCCTCTTAATAAAGTCCAACCACTTCCACAAAACCAAGTGCCGTGTCATACATGTTTGTGACTAGAATGAGTTCGGTCTATAAAACACTGCTGGTGACGCAGTGAAAAAAAAGAAAAGTGTAAGAGTATGTGTATCCATCTAAAATCGTCGCATCCTTAAAATCAGTGAGTTTCTATATTTCCTAGAATGAGAAAAACGAGAGCTTTTGAGGAAAGAAAAAGTGAGGAACAAGACATTGTCCTACATTTGTGAACAGCTGTATACTGAATTAAATCAAACCCTTTGCATGAAAGAGGGTGGGGCTTAGAATGTAGAGCGATCTATTATTATGTCACTGGTTAACATTGTTCGGTACTATCTTAGGTAAAGGCATAAGTCAAATTTTGTTTAAAGAAAGAAAAGATTATTGGATTTGGAAAAAAATGTAATATTATATATATTTTTGCCCACATGTTACATCCTGTGAATTCCCCCGCTGCAGGATTAATAAAAGATTATCTTAACATCTCATCTTTGGTTATATGCGTGTCCTGTATGAGTATTATTAAACACAATATGGTCCCAGATGTGCTCTAAAAAGGTCGCATTAATTAACATGTGATCGAGTCAAGTGACTTTCTGCTTGCAGAGAAAATCCTCGGCCAGAATCTTTTGGCTCTGACCTTTGGCCCGTCGGAGAGCGTGACAGGAGGGACCGCGTTGGCTCGGACTGTGGAAAACAAAAGGCCCTGTCACACCCCCCCCCCCCCCCGCCTCCCTCGCCCCTCCCTCTCCTGAGCACAGAGCCGATAAGCACCGAGAGACAAAGAAGTTTGGGTCCGGTCGACTGAAGCAAACAAGAAAGAAAAGAACATCATGATCTCATGGCGGAAAACCTCCTCGCCGTGAACTCGCAGCGAGAGAGAGCCAAACTGCGAGTGATGAGGGGATCGCTTTGAGGATGGCGCTCTTTCATCTGCGCCGCGCGGAGCCGACAGCGAGGAACTTGAATTGAGAACGAGAAGCGCAGCGAGACAGCGGCCGTCTCCAGCCTCGTCCCAAAAGGAGCATTAAAAAAAAAAAAACAGAACCTGCCGAGAAAAGCTTCACGTTCACCAGCGTGTGCATTCAAAAGACCTCGAGATGTTATGTTCTCTGTGATAATCCTCATCCATATGACTCCTAATAACAACTTCCAATAAAGCCTCCTCGCCACACACAAAGTGCTGAAAGGTGGCCGTCACCCCCCCTTCAAACAACAGGCATTACACTGATTAACAGCCTTTGTTGAAACATACCATTACCACATGAGACCCTGTCGAGAAGGACCAGATGTCAGATAATAGGGTGTGCACGGGGGAGATAGGTGCTGGCCTGAAGCTACTGAACAAGTAACAACAGCTCCTTCCATATAAACCTCTGCACTTTAAAAGGGGCAGCTTGTTGTCTGGGTGGGCCGAGAGCCCCCCCCCACCCCACCCCACCCCACCCCCTCTGTGTGCTGAACATGGCTTACACATGCCGGATAAGTATCTCCTTTGTGTAAACTACATCCACCACCACCACATATTTGGGTACAAGTGAACAACCTTAGTTTCCATGCGCCAGCAAGGCCGGATTTACAACCATCTGCCAGCACACACACACACACACACACTCATTCATGAAATGATGGTAGATAGAATCGTGTATTGGAGGGGTCTAAAGTCAGTCGTGGGTGGGGGGTGGGGGGGATTTGCACATGTTGCTGTCTGCTGATGAAATAAAATGCTCGTTATAGGGTACAAAGGGAGCAGCTAAGCCGATCTCATCAAACGCTGCTGGAGGGGGGGGGGGGGGGTGGTGTAGAGGGAGGGGGGGGGGGGGGGGGGTCCGGCTGGCTGGGCTTTGCCTTTGAGCCGCGGCATCAAACAGGCAGATCTATAACCTATGTAATGTTATAGATTAACTGCTGCAGGAGCCTGACACCTACACACACACACACACAGACACACACACACACACACACACACACACAACTGAATGTGTCAAATCTATTAAAGTTTGAATACCAAATGCTCAGGTGAGGAAAAAAGCAGAAGTTGAGCATAAAAAGGGAGGATTGATTACCTTCCGTTGAGTTGACCCTTTGTTTTTCTGGCCAATTTTTGGCATCACATCCGCGCCTCCTCCTCCTCCTCCTCCTCCTCGTCCGCTGCGGCTCCGGTACTGCTCGGGCTCCGGTACCGTATCTGCTCCGGCTCCGGTACCGTGTCCGCTTGCAGCGCTCCGTGCGGCTCCTCAATCCGCCCTCAGCGCGACCGGTCCGCGCGTTTCCAGCCGGCGCCGAATAGCTCGACCGAGCGACTCTGAAAATAGCTGCCGCACCGATCGAAGCGGCCCCGTTGGGTCCCGACGCAGGAGACGGTCACGTTAGCGACACCCATGGGTGTGCGCGGCGCGGGCACGGTCTGCAGCAGGCAGAGGCGTCCGGACCGACGGCTAATTCTTGCCCCGCAAAAAAAAAAAAACGTGCCAAGCCTCGCCGGACCATTCACAACTAGTCATGTGCGTGCGTGCTCGCGCGCGCGCGTATGAGCCAGTCGGTGCACAGTGCCACGCAGCGCCGCAACATGGAGCGCTGAACCGCTTATCACTATGTCATGTCCTTTAGAAGCAGTGCACGCGATACTTCCGGCTGTTGCTTTCAAAATAAAGGTATGTAATGTTTTATTTTTTCTTTCGATTTAGCTATTTCTCAATTCGTGGGCTGCATCCATCAACCGCATAGACTTCCATTTTGGGGACCAAGCGGTCCAAGCAGTCTCTGAAATGGAACAGGCTGGACTATGGGGGGACTTTATGTTTACGTCATTAGCTTTTCCCCCGACGCTCCCGTTGCCAAGCAACCCGCGCGCTTGACCGCTCATTTCCGGTAATTTTAAATTCAAATTAAATCAGGTAAGCCATCTCAAGGCAGAGCGAATCATTCAAAACCGTCAATAAAAACAACAGCTACAAACACATGTATTAACTAGTACATACGGACTTTCTTCTTTGCAGAGCACACGAGTTAATTTAACTTTTACCTTAAAATACTACAGAACATGTCCGAGCTACAGCAGCTTGACTCCAGCTGAAATCCCAGGAGCAGAAGGTGCCCAGGAACAAACACACATGGTGTGTGCGTGTGTGTGTTTGTTTAGGGGGGTGGGTGGAGAATCAATTATGTATGACGAAATAAGGCACTTACACCTAAATCATTCATAAATATTCAGGGGTGCCAATCAAACTCCAATCCGTCTCCCCTGCACATCAATGCAACTGACATTTTGCGCTGATAAGATGGAGAAGAGGTTGCAGAGCGTCAGACGTCAGCTGACCTCTCCCTGAAGCAGTCAATACAATTACAGTCCCATCAGCCAGAATAACAATCAGAGATGTTGCATGAGGTGTTTGGATTATGCCGTGCAAGGTTGATGGCCCCTCTCACACGAATTGCTAAAAGGGGAACATTTAGATGGGTTGGGGACAGTTTTGATTACATGTTTGGTTGTTGTTGTTGTTGTTTGTGTAATGATTGGTGGTCACCACTTTAGTTCTGAATGGATGGTAATGTGCTCGGGCATTAGCTTTAATCTACTTACTCTCTAATCTTGTGATTCATTCTCAACCACTATTTGAATATAAAGTCCTTTGAGATTGGATTCCTATCTTCTCCTTCACAGCTTGTCAACAACACTATTGTAAAATAAAGTGGTTATGACATTGGTCAACAAATCAACAGCTTCCTTCTCTTTGTATGAATTGAAATATAAAAGTGTTTTTATCTTCAGAGCTCGCTTTTCTCTCGTCATTTTGCAGGAATATGTTTTCTCTTACAATATCTGAGTGGCTAATTCAGGCCTCATCCATTCTTGTCATGATTAAGACATGCCAACATCTCATCGTGTAGGAATTAAATAAGCAACAAACTGCAACACCTTTGGCTGCATCCTTTCTCATCAATCCTTCCAAAAAGGGAGTCTAAAATGGGGCTAATAATGCTTAATGATAATTATGTATTAGTAGTATGTAGAATCCGGCGTTTCCAGAAAACATAACTTTAGTGTGTATTTCTGAAACAACCAGTCTTATATCTTAAAACAAAATGTTTCAGATAATTATGATATATATATATATTTGCATATGCCTTTAAATTCAAACCTGCGTCCAAAAAAAAAATTTGAAATACAAGGACCAAAATGTATTCATTTATTTGTAGCAAGCTTAAATCGCTAAGTGGGCAGCACGTCTGAGGCAGTAACATGCGTGGCACACACACACACACACACACACACACACACACACACACCTGTGGATACAGCTGTCAGCTGCACCTGTCTCGCCCTCCCCCAGGAGTATTCAACACCTGAGCCTGAAAGTGTTCTTCTACACTTGCCAGCTGCCGTCTGCTATGTTGTAATCGTGTCAGATAGTTATATCAGCTGAATATATGTTTCGGGTGAAGAGGAAACAAAGTTTGGGCGTTTTACAGTTACAGAAGCCGGGTCGCTTCAGCACACGGCAGATGCCCAAGTGAGACCAGATCATCGTAAAACGTGCCAGCAGGGCCTTAAAAGGTGGCCACACCACAACAACCGGCTGCAGAGGAGCACAGCGTCAGTACAGCAGCCCCCCCCCACCCCCGGAAGCCCATTCAGGCTCTAAACCCTCTCTGCTTCCCACCTGCAGCCGCTCCATCACAGCACCTGTCTTTGAGACATTCATCAGGGCCTCCAGGGGAAGAACAGTTGGGGCGTGACCTGATATAAGTATTTTTGCCTCGTTCCAAAAATGCTAAAAAAAATTCTATAATAAACTGAGGGATATTGTATTTATTCCGTCCTCGTTTTCAAAGGCCGCTCAGAAGAATGAGAATTCAAGTGATTGGATTCAATGTGGCTCAGTTGCAATGTACTGTGTACTAGTTACTGTTTAATACAATATCCACTCCATTCGTACAACTATCAATTATTACGTCATCGCTCTTTATGGCAAGATTTCTTTACATCAAACACTTCAGAACACACACGTTGCTTTTGCTGAATGTTCAGGACCAACTTCTCCCGCCTGTAGTGTGTGTATATGCTGTGTGTGTGTGTGGTGTCCATGTAACGCTGAAGAGAGGAAAGTCCACAGCAGTGAAACAGTTTGGGTTGTAATACGATTTGTGCAATTATAAAGAATAAAAATAGTCGGACCGTCCCGAAACAGTGGCTGACACTAGCGACGTGCAGTTGATTGTATTTGAGCTAGAAATCCAGCAGAGGGCAGGTGGGCAACACAAGGTGGGGGCAGTCCTCTGTATACTGCAGCTGAATATACATACAGACACATACAACACATACAAACACAAACACAAACACATACAAAACACAAACAACACATACCATAGTAGACTCTTGTTTTAGGGTCTTTATGTGATGATCACGTCTTACTGTTTTGCTTGTGTTTTTTTGTGCATTTTATGTTCAACACGAATTGCTCCTCTGACGGCAAAATGGCTTTTATTTGCCTTTTTATAGTTAATCGTGTTTATTGCACTTCAAGCGCCTGCTCGAATGAATCAGCGTCTCGTCGCTCTTTTCCGCTCCACCCCCTGCCCGTGAGCTGCCAGAACAGTGGTGCAGAAACATGGAGCATATGACGGGACGCGTGGTTTCAGTCAGACTTCCCATTTCTTGTGGCTTTACGCAGTAACGCATCACCGGGCGAGTCCTTTCGGGTTGAAACACACTGACACAGAACAGGAAGTAGAGAGACAAAACATTCGGCAGGCACCTTGAGCTCTGCAGAGACAAAAGTGCTCGGGGTGTTGTTTGGCTGGATGAAGACTTCAGGGAACACGATCGGGCAAGTACCCTTAAGACTCACCGTTTCATTTTGTCACACTGAGGACTTGAAGGAATGCGAGTCCACGGTGTGATTTGGGCTTTTTGGGGTCGAGTCTGCTGCTTATTTGTGCTTTGAGTCATCCGAGTTTGGCTGACATCCATTTAATGAATTCCAAGTCCAACACAATGTAAGTTAATTATAGAGCTAATTTTCCCCATTTTTTAATTTCCTATATTCTAGGAGCTTTAAAATGCACCTTTCTTGATCATATATAAGTTCCCTATAAAAAAGTAAAATGTATTACTGTGATTAAACAATATTTCTAAAACAAGTATATGCTGACATGAAGCCATGTTGTTATTTTTAGGAGAAAACAAAGAGCTGAGGGAGAATACAGTCACTTACGGCAAACTGAGATTGCCCAGGTGACTTTGCAATAACGTTACACCAAGGTTGGTGCCGACTTCCTGTTTTGTGGCTGTCGGGCGATGCTCAAGTGATCTGAGAGTAAGGTTAAGGCTCACGTAGCTTTGCAGCAAACGTAAGAGGCTTCCTGTCTGTTCCTGTGCAGTGAAACTGAGCCGTTTTCCTCTGCAAGACTTAAAATAAGTGCATCTCAACCATAGCGATACAAACTCAGAAGAACAAGAACCAAGAAAGTGCAATTTCATCAAATAAGCCAATTTACAACTTGTTATAAGAGCCATAAGTACAATTTAAGTGCTACAATTTGTTAGTGTTTTTAGACGAGGTATACATTAGATCCTCGTCTTATTTCAAAACTGCAATAATATTTCTTGTTAATCAACATTGTTACATTCAAATCAAACACTGAAAATTACTAGACGGACACAAAAAGGCACGAGGGGTCAGGGGTCAAGGGGAGTTTAAAACTCAAATGAAAAAACTACAAAACAGACAAAAGACTACAAAGACGACAATTCAATCTGCACTGGGGTTCGCCGGGGGGTCCATTAAGGAAAGACATACATTTTTATATTTTCATAAAATAAGCTGCTATTCTACTGGGGGCCGCGCCGTGTGAGTGAGCGCATGCGTTAGACATGGGGGGCCCGGTCGTCCACCATCGCAGTGCTGGTAGAACCCTTGACCACAAACTGATAGTTAAGAAAGCCAAAACTAACCTGGGAAGAACAAAACGACAACAGACTCCAAAACGACCAGAAAGAAGGGAAGAATAATCAAAAATTGACAAAAATACAGCCACGATGAAATGCCAAAACAACTACTAGCCACAACTAACAACTACGTGTCTAACAGCACAAGGTTCTATGGAAGGGCGGGGCAGTGAGCCACTGGCTGACTTTTACACCAACCACTTCCCATTTCCTCTGTATTGCAGCTCCAGGATGTTCACGCCGCGCCGGCGCTAGCGCTCGCAGGAGGCGGCGGCATGGAGCTGGTGTCCGTGCTGCACGAGTTTGAGTACACGGCGAAGGACGGTCGCCTCGTGTCCATCAAGCCCGACGAAAGCTACGTCCTGCTCTCCAGAACCAACGAGCACTGGTGGCACGTCCGCAGAGACCAGCGCACCAGGCCCTTCTACGTGCCCGTGCAGTATGTGAAGGCGCTGGCGCCGCCCGCCGAGGACGCGAGGCCGCGCGGCGCGGCTACCCGGGCGTCCGCTCCGGGGGCTTCCAGCGAGACCCGCCGCTTCTCCACTTTTGGTTACTGTGAGAAAAAATCAGACGTGGCGCTCCGTGACAGCGCAGAGGAGGAACCAACCCCCGGCGGATTTACACGCCATCCAACAGAAGCATTTCCATACTCGTCTGGACATCTGGAGGCGGAGGGCCCGCTGTACGCGCGACCTCATCCTGCGCCAAAGGCCAAAACCAGAACGAGTCAACCGGATGAGAGAGTAGAACAGCAACACGCTTTTGTCCCGGATGAGGACGTGGATTACCCTTTGCCCCCCAATTCTCCCATATACAACACAATACCAGAGCTGAACATCCCCAAATCCTCTGAGCTGCCTGGTCCCGTTGCTTCCAATGACACGTTGATGATTGAGCAGCAGACCTCAAAACAAGATGCTAAAGTTACTCCTTCTACAGATGGAGATTCCTCTGAGCAGGTCAGTCTCCCGGTTTTCATTCATCACTCTGTACTCTGGCCTGTGAGATCGGAGCGCGTCCCTGAGGTTTCGCGGCCAGCAGGTGGCGCAGTTTCATCGCGTCAGAAGGTGGAGCCGAGATGGGAAAAGTGGCAGCTACCTTTTTCAGAACGGCATAAAGCGATCTAGCATGTAGCGGCATGTACTCGTCTCCTCATCCAAATGCAAATGCCATGGACATGAGTATCGTTTATGTGAGTTTTGCCCTTGAAGAATCAAGGCATGTTATTATTATTTAATTTAAAAAAATTAAAATTGAATTTATAGATTTAAAACAAATCTCCACAAAGTTATCTTATTTCATACAATACAAAAAGTAGTTTCATTACTATCTTTAAGCATTTATAGCATAACTGATGCAGCCAGTGGAGGTTTAGGAGTCACATTACAAGTTACCTGGAACTCACCTGCGTCAAAATAGATATTTAAGAGAGAAGACAAAACACGACACAACATTATTTTCCATAACATAACTGAATTTCTAGTTGCATGTAGTTACACGCTTCAAGTCATGTGACAATGAGGTGCTGCAGCATCTCTTAAACCTCCGCCCACCTAATCTCACTGTCAAACAATGACCTAGTGGTTTCACTTCCTGCTTTCAGGAGAAACAAACACCTGCTTTGATTCAATGTTTGCACTTATTTATCTGATCATGATGTTCATTTTGGACATTTTGACAACTGCTGGGAATACCTGTCAAGAGTAATGTTTTAAAGTGTAATAGTTCTCCTCAATGAGCGAAACATAACAAAGAATTCAAATGATTATCACTCATCATAAACACAAGTGCACTTCATTTGTGTGATACGTCAAAGTGGGGCTTAATATAGTTACGCTACCTAGTGATTAGTTGGTTGGTATGATCATTCATGTGTTGGGTATTTCTGAAGGTGCAGAGCAGAGCCATTGTATTTGAAATGCCCAAAAGCAATAATAGGATACCATGCTGGCTTGAATTCACAAAGGTAAAAAAAGGTTTAACTTCTCACTTCACAAACAACAATACAAGAAAATGATCCATGAACGCAAAAAATCCACAACGCAACAAAGATGTATGAGGAATGGAATAATTTCACTTGTTGTTCATGTTCTTCAATGTGGTTTGAATACTTCTGCAATCTACTTCCTGGTCTCAATATAGAAACAATTTTAAATTATTAGAAGTTAAAATGGCATACCCTATATTTAGGCAATTATCGCTTATTTATTACATTAACTATAAAATGTCCCATATTTAAGAAGAAACAGGCCCTCAGAGTGTTCTACTAGTAGGCTATATATTAAATCGTTGGATCACTAAATATTTTGTACAAATGACTCTTCATGGTTCATGGCGCCTCCATTACCCACAATGCACTAAGAGTTGTTATGCTAGTAACGGCTAATGTGCTGTAGCCTCAAATCGATAAATTGTATAAAACCAGAGACGGCGAGCAGGTTACAGAAGTCTGGCGAGCTAAAGTATTTTTTTTTAATCCACACCAACGGATTTAAGAAATATATATCCGCAGCTACGACCGAGACGCTGCCTCAAGTGACGTCACTTGAGTCAAATCAACGCGGTTCATTATGTCAATCATCAATATTCACACATGAAGAAACGGCGGGACATTAAATACTTTCAAACAAACTGTTTTTGAGCAAAATGTGCACTTTTCAACCACTGTCCTTGAGTAAATCGTCCTAATTACGCCCCCCCCCCCGGCCGGTTATGTCCCGTTTGACCGGACCACTGTCCTCGCGGTTTGAGCGACGTACCCGGTGAGTTCACAGCATCCGGGCCAGCTCATCAGCATGTGAATGGCCGCCGCCCCCCCTCTCCTGCCCCCCCTCCTCTCTAACGTGTCGGTAAAACACTGGACGCTCCTCTCACCCGGCGACAAGCGAGGCGCTCAAGTCTCCGTTTCGGGTTCCGCTCACCGAAGGTCCGCGCGGTTGTGGCGTCCCTTTTTGTTTCGGTGCACTTTTTTTACCGCGTCACAGTACGTCTTAGTGGACACACCGGGAGGAAGTTATCAACTTTTTTTTTTTTTTTAGGGGGGGGCGGGGCCGTGTAATGTCACTCTTAGTGATGTAACTCGAGAACAGGTTACGAACAGGTTTGAGGAAAGAAGAAGCTGTTAAAAAAAAAAAAGAAAAAGAAAAAAAAAAGCCGGCAGCCACTCCCAAACCTGCAGCCGCCACCTGGTGCACCTGGTGTCCCCGGAACAGAGGACCGAATCCTGGGATCCGTGATGAGCCGCGCTGCCGGGGGAGGGAAGGAGGGAGGGAGGGGAAACACGATGAAGCCGTTGCGGATATAAAGCTCGTCTCGGCCCGCTTCACCGCTGGATGTCTTTGGTTGAATCAATTAAAAAAAGAAACCCTACTTTTTCCGGGTAAGTTTGGCGGCCATTGTTGTTTGCACCTGTTGCAAGGTGACGGGATACGACTCAGAGAGAGAGAGAGAGAGAGACATTATGTAATGACTGCAGCCTCTCCCGGTAAACCCAGTGGACGTGTGCATCGTACCGCCGTCATTACCCGTGTGTTCGCCTTACCGGGAGGCCTCCGCCACTTTGACACCATTACAGATGTGTGAATTCCTAGGTTCTCTTGAAAACTTTATATCTGCTGCGTTTGTGAATGATTCAGGGCCGCAGACGTGCCAGGACCCCTCAAGTAGAGTAACCCCCCCCCCCCCCCCCCACACACCCTTCAATGGAAGGCCATCTCCATGGCGACCGGAGGGGGTCTGGCCTGACTCCCAACAAGCAGGGCTTTCAGAGCTCTGTCATGCTGTTGGCGTGTGTGTGTGTGTGTGTGTGTGTGTGTGCGCGCATGTGCAGAACTTGCAATTAGCCCCCCGAATGTAGGTCACTTAATATCAAGGGGGGGGGGGGGGGCGTAGTGTGATTCTTTTGTCTCTGAGGGGAATGTTAAGTTTGGTAAGTGGAGGAGAAATCCGTTTGGGGATTTAGAATCCAAAAAGTGTGGTGAAGCCAACTTGAGTGCGCATTGGGGCCTGGCTTATGTTCGATGGTGGCATTGTTCGGGTCGTGGATCCTTTTTATTTATTGGGTTGCGTTTCTTTGTTAAAGTTGTTTATGGTACCTGTGTGTAAGCCCCCCTGATGAATACCGATGTCCAAACTCATCTTTATCGCTTCAATGTGCAGGTAAATGCCAGGAGGGCTCTGAGAGTTCACCATCCCTCTTTGGCAAGTCAAAGAAAAGCGACTTGTGTTTTTGTCCTCCGGTGCAACGTGATTATAAAGAGTGCAGCTTCTAGTGAAAGAGACCGAAATTAAATTCCAAGAAACTGCTCCAACAGGTCGCGTGGGAGCGTCCCGTCAGAGGCGAAACGCAGGTGTCCGAGTCCGAGTGAGTAGGAACAGGTATCCTTCCCTTTACACCATTCTATGGGGGAAATGTTATGAGTGAGATCAGCGATGCCTTTGGCTATTCAACCTGTGAAAGTTTTTCTTGGGTTGAGCTTTTAAAAGCAGCCTCTGTGTCACACCGGTGTGTGTGTGTGTGTGTGTGTGTGTTTTTGTGTGACCTGAGCTGCATGTGTAGGCGCCTCGGGTACAACGTGTCAGTAAATAGTTTCCTCTCGATGCATTGCATTCCAGTCACAGAGCTGAAGGAAGCGATTTATCAAACTAACGATCTGAAGGAAAAAGTATATTTAATTGGATGCCATATAATAAAAAAAGACATTTAAGCAAATTCTCAAAGTTTTTATTAATTTACAAATATATTTTTTATCTTTCAAACGACTGAATATTTTGTCACCCACACGACTTGAAAAGTATTTTGACAATATTGGAAGTGTATTCAGAGCAGCGGGTGTGTTTTTGTTAAACAAGCTTGCTGTTTAAAAGAAAGCTGGGTGTTTATTCCTCGTAAAAAACTGATGCTTAACTCTCTGAGTCAGATGAACACAAGGGGCCCAAACAGTGTGTTTCAGGCGGCTTTCGTAAACAATTTGATTGCGGAGTGCAGGCTTGTGACGTAGTGCACGCACACACACACACACACACACCCACCCAGCATGCAAAGCAAAGTCAGCTTTTCCCTTAACTTTAGGTCGTCTTTTATGTGCCGTCACAGTGTGACACACCCTCTGTGTCCGTACGGTTGCGCGATGCCTTCGGTGCAATTGGTATTTGTTTAATGTCTTGAGTGACACTGACAGGCTCGATTGCAGTGACCCTGTCCTTCAGGACCTTAAATGCGATGGAGCTGAAGTCCTGGACACTTGGGTGCGGACTTTGCGTATCATCTCACTTGCACCTGCAACTAAATGTCAAGGCGGCCCGCGATGAGCTGATGGTTTCCACGTCGGCTCTCTTTTTTTTTTTTACTCCTTTTCTTATTTTGGGCAGTTACCCTGGATCGTGCGCCATGAGGAGTGTGATGTAAGACGAGGCGGCGCCAGATTCCATCAATAGCTTGACTGTGTGCTTTGTGGCGTGATTTGGGCCCCAAATTGGCCCTCCATTGTTTGATTGGAGGAGCGCTAATGTGGTGATCGCGTAGATTGCCGCTGCCTGCATTGCCTCTCGGGATGGGGGAGGTGGGGAGGTGGGGGTCTGCTCGCGGATGAGGATGGACATTGTGCGCAAATTTGTTTTACAAGGTCTAAAAGAAGACACTTTTCCCCAGCAGAGAAAACGTAATAAGGCGTAATCTGAAAAATCAGACCTAACAGATGATGTGGGGGGGGGTTCAGAGGTGCATTTGAATGGATCCATCTTATCGCCACCAAAAGGACACATTGTTGTGCTAAAGTTTTGGGTTCAGCCTTGTATTTCAGGTTCCTACAAGTTAACATGCTTTAATGTTATACAACAACTCTTCGTATTTCTCAAACTGTGGGTCCGAATATACTCGCGTCTACGCCGCTGTCTGAAGTGCTATGTTTTACGTATGCACGTATTTCAGCGGCAACAGCGTGGGCCCCCGGAGGCTGATGTCACTCGCACAAAGCGCAGATAAACCAGGAACCCCGAACATTTGTTGTCAGAGTGTGTTGGACATAAGACGGGAATTCTGTGTGTCTTTCAAAAACCTGCTTTTTAATTATAACAGTATTAATAACGAATACGTTTTTACAATACGGTACGGATGTACTACATGGACACAGGAGTTACCCACAAAGCCTCAGGCTTTACATTTACCCCCCCCCCCCCCCCCCCCTTCCCCTGCGCCTAAAAAAAACTCGCTCTGCCGGCCGTCTGCAGACTCGCTGGCGTTGCCCCACATATCGAGGAAGTGATGCTCCCCGAACCATCAGCCCACAACAAAACCAAACTCCCCGTCGGTGGACTCGGATCGGAGCGGGTCAGAGGGTCCAAGGCCGAGCAGCGTGCGCGCTCCTCTCTGGTCCCGTCGCCGGGACGTTCACTGAGCCAGAAAGGCGCGTGCAGACATTTCCTTTTTCATCATATGGGCACACAAGCAGGAAGTAGGCTCTGCCGTGACCTGCGCTGCTTCCTCCATCCAAACGCTCCTCTCCATCTTGTTTCTCTTTCTGCTTATCGCCCCCCCCCCCCCCCCCCCCCCCCCCCCCTCCCTCCCTCCACACACACACACACACACCCCCCAACCCCCTACTCCGTGCACAGGAATCCACGCATGTGAACACACCCACACACACACACACACGCGCGCACCTCACACACCGCCTCTTCCTGCTGCCCTTGTGAGAGAGCTCACAGTTCTCCTTTCCACCCGGGCGGCTGCAAACTGCAACGGCCGCTGCGAGAGAAGCGAAGGCGTTCACCGCCTGCGCCGCCGTCCGCATCCCAAACGTCCCAGACGCCGCGGACCCCGCGCCTCGAGCCCGCTTCAGTTTGGGGCCCGTGCGTTTGTGTGCGTGCGTGCGTGCGTGCGTGTGTGTTTTTTGGCTCCATGGCTGCTTTTGGATAGAGGGAGCTCACCATGGTGGACATGTACTCGGGAGTCTGGTCAGGTCACAGGGCCAAGCGGGGCTTGGCTCCTCAGGTAAGCCCTCGCCGCCGCAACAATGTGGCTTTTGATTTGCCGTGTCTGTCATTCTGGGCTCGCTGCTGCCGGCGCGCTCGATATAGATTGGTGATTTGAGTCCGGACCCGTTTTCTTGCTTTGAGTAAACATGTGCGTTTCTTTTCCTGTGCTGATGTAAAGCGGTATAAATAGTGAACTGACAGCGTTTTAGTTTCGATGTCATTGAACACTCTCATGTGGTCTTTATGATGAATACTTGAGTCTGATCGCCCCGACGACCAAAGAACTACGGCTATAATGCTGATATACAGCACGTATACTGCCTTAAAACAATCATGAGTGATGGAACATTTTGTAACAATGCTCAACTGTTGCTTTTTTCCCCCCAAAGTTTTCTTATAGATTTCCATCCACTTACATACAATAGAAAATCCTGCATTCACAACACTATTATTCAAAGTAAAAGTACAGCTGTCAGTAACATGCAGCAGCAACACATCATTTCTGTGAGATTTCAAAATTTTTGGCGAAAAGTTATTTCCCTTTTCTGGACGCTTCTGTAACCTTTTTTTTTTCTTTTTTTTTTAAGGAAATAATGAACACAGGTCATTGCACCTCGGCCCCATGTATTCGCAGGCTCGCACTCGGTGGTCCTCCCATCAAAAGCGATGACAACCTATCACACATTGGCATTATGTTGATCTGTTTGTACAGCCGGGGCGTTGCAGCGTAGCTATTTCAGAGATCAATCATGCCCGCTCTTTCATTTCCTCTGTCTGGCCCTCTCCAGGCGTGTTGGAATCAATCTGTCCAGGGGTCAATCGTCTGGTTGTGCGCGTCGGATCGAGATCAACGAGGACGCGACGTTGGCAAAGTGATAACATCGAATAGAAGGAGGAAAAAAACGCAGCCGATTGTCAAATCATGTCACAAGGAAATGCATTTTGTTTTAATCCCTTAAATCGGCATGAGTTTTAAAACCCTTTACTGACGTAGCAATGCTCCTCTGTGAGTGGAGTGTTTGATATACAAAGAAAGTACCACCGGAAATGGTCAATTCCTTAATTATACGTACAATTGTACCGATATATTACAGGATTTTTTTTACACAGTACAGAACATATTAATCTAATTTTGCTACGTTGATTGGAATCCTGCTACATTTAATTGGATTCTGAAGGTCAGCTCTACTCCTATTCAGTTTCTAGGTTAGGAATATTAATACTGATCTTTAATGAGATTACTCAAATACAGACCTAAATGACTTGATAAGGAGACTCTGTGCACTGAACAAAGCATTACACTATCTGCCTCTAGTGTTTGTAGACGTATGAAGTAGAATAAGAGTGAAATACTCAAGTAAAGTATCTCGATATTGTCACAAAACGTGACTTAAGTACGTTGAAGAAGTACATGTACATGTACTTAGTTTCCAGCGGTGCCGCGTTGTTGACTCTGACGTGTCTCTGCACATTCATCACAGTGATGAACGGATGCAGCACACACACACACACGCACAGACACACACACACACGCCCAGGGCTCAGGCCATGGTAAATATAGACCACGAGGCTAACTGACAGACAGGAGGTAGTTAGTCTGAGCCAGCGAAGTGGCATCATGGAGGCGTGTGAACAAAGGCCCTGCGAGGCGGCAGCGGCGGCGAGGATGAGCGGCCCGCGTGGCGCCCCGGTGAGAAACTATCACTATTGTTTTTTTTGTTGTTGTTGTTGTTGTTTTTTTTGGGGGGGGGGGGCGTAGGTAGTGCGATGGAAAACCTTTTCCTTCCCCGAGGGAGCTCCAGCGTGCTGAGGACAGACAGCGCTTTCTGCACCAGCCCAGTTTCTCTTTTTAATTGTCGCTCTTTAAACAAATGAGTCGTGAGGGTTTTGCATCGCGTGGCATCGCGACCTTGCTTTCGGTGTTTGTCTTTTTTCCCTTTAAAACCAGCACTCGTCGCGGTCTGACGTGACCTCTGAACCTTGTTGTTTTCGTGCGGGCGCATGACACTGTTTGGGTGGATTCTGCAAGTGCACAGAGTTGGGTAGTGATCGTTTTTTTTTTTTTTGCAGCACGAAACGCCTCGGTGGCGCGTGCCTTTTTTTCTTTTGTTTTCAACCGTGGGGCTACTTCCTGTGCTCTGCTGCTCCGTCAGATGCGGAAGGATGACACACTCAAACGGGTGGTGCAGTGAGAGAGAGGCGAGGCCGAAGGGCCGGTACCCCCCCACAGAGCTTTAGTCATGTGCGATTACACCACAACGCTTTCTTTTTTTAAAAACTTGAAACAGACTCAAACACACACACACACACACACACACACACAAACACAGACTGTTGCCGCTTCAGTTCCTGTTCTCCAGTTTCTACACCTGTCTCTTTTGGGCCTCTCCGCAGGTGCAGAATGAAAGCCTCCGGTCGGCCGTCTACGTCAACGTAGCGCAACTTCGCCAGAGCGTCTCCGAGTCGCCGCCGCCCTCGCCCGACGCGTTCTGCCCCCCACCCCCCCGCCCGGACCCCGAGGGATGGGAGGTGCACGTTGACGGAGACAGCGGACAGGAGTACTACTACCACCCGGCCACGGGGCGCACCACCTGGGACAACCCCTTTCCGGACTCCCCCACGGACCCCGAGCCGCCCCCTTCCCCCTCGCCCCCGCAGTCCCCCGCCCCGCTTTCTCCGGGCGCCGCCCCGCGGCCCGCGTGGACCTCCGACTGGGAGCAGTTGGTGGATGAGAGCAGCGGCTGCGCCTACTTCTACAACGCCATGTCCGGGGAGACGTCCTGGGAGCCCCCCGAGGAGCTGAGCCCGTACCCCCCTCCGACGGAGCCCATGAGCGTGCACAGGTTCCTGGAGGACGGGCCGGTAAGGACGGGCCTGGCTGCTCCACTTAGTCTCCCATCTGTCTCCTGTTTTAGCTCCACCCTGGGGGGAAAGCTGTAAATGCGGCCCTCTTTTAATGGGATTGAATCCCCTGCACCTCCAGACAGGACTGGTTTCTCATTAAGCTCACAGCTCACGTGCAGAGTAGGGCCCTCTACTTTAAAAGGCATTTGTCCTCATTTTGAATTTGTTTTATTGCGATTGAAGACAGTCGGGGGGGATTCGAAATGTAGCCTTCAAAAATCTCATAGACATTATTCAATCGTTAAAGTGTCTTTTCCTCACGAGTGACCCCTTTTTCCTTGTTCTTCTTAATGACTTTCGTGAGCTAGAAAGTAGTACTTCTAGGCCACGGAAATGCTGCGACTTCTTTATCAGTGTCAGGAAAAAAGTAGTTGAGCAACTGGACATTCCCCTGCAATTGAGATTTAGCAACTTCTCTCCTCTACCAGCGAGTTTGTTGTCTCGCCAAGACTTAGACGAGAAGCACAGTGAATGAGAACCAAGGGAAACCGCTAGCCTTGCTCTGTGGAAAAAGGGTCACAGAAGCCGAAGGTGGAAGTGACCTCGCCCGGCGAAAGAGCGGCCAATGAGCCGCTCGTTGGTGCGTTGGCCGCCTTAGAGGGTCTGGTACAAAAAGTAACTCCCGGCACCATTGGAATCAAAGTGTAAAATCATGAGGTGTAGAAGAAGTAAGAAAAACCGAAGTAAGAAAAACAGAAACATTACATTATTTGTAAAATACTGCAGTTTTCCTGCTTCAGGAAGGTCAAACAAAGTTAATATTCACCGAGCTCACGGACACACTTTTTTTTTTTTTTTCGGGTTCACTGTGTGTCCGTCACCAGCCTCCTCTCCCCCAGGAGGACTACCCCTCGCAGGACCACCCGGAGGCATGCGAGGACCCGCTCGCCGCCGCGGAGTACACCCTCGCCCACGTGGGCCGGACCGTGATCCCCCGGGCCAGCCTGGACCGCAGCGCGCCGACCGGGTGGAACCTCAGCGTGGAGCCCAACGGGACCTGGGTGTTCACCAACGAGCATTCTCCAGAGCAGGTAGCCCCCCCCCCCCCCGCCTCCACCCCAGTACAACCGAGACTTGCATGCGAGGTACTTGGTGTGCGAGCTCAAACGGTCTCTCACGCAGAACTTTCCCTTGTTGTGTCCCAGTGGATCAAGTCGGTGGACGATCGAGGGCAGACCTACTTCTACCTGAGAGACAGCTCCAGGTCTCAGTGGGTCCTGCCTGAGGTGAGGACCCCGTCGCTTGCGCTTGTTCACGATTCACCTTGGAAGCAGAAAAAAAACAAGCATGCGACTCCCCTTCCCGTCCCCCCCACCCCTCCCCCCCCGCAGGTCCCCGCAGCTGGCGGTCAGTTCAGGACGGAGAACGGCGATGAGGCGTCGATCGGCGGAAAAAACTGGAGGCACACCATGGCGCCCGGGCAGCTGGGCTCGGCCCTGGATGACGGGGTACGCACGCAGCCGCACTTTCACTCCCACCGGGCCTGCTGGCACAAGCGCTGCCTCGCAGGACCCAGGGTGTGTCCCCCCCCGGGCCCGAGACGGAAAGCTTTAGTCAGCCGGGAGAAAAGGAGGGCACGCCCAGGTGTTTAAACCCTTATTTAGAAAGGCAAATGAACTGCACTCGTATTTACAGTAACAGCAGCAGGACGGAGCTGCAGAGGGGGGGGGGGAATAGTGCAGGGTCCGTCCCACTGAGCAGTCAGGGGTTCTACGCCTGGCTCTAAGGCACTACACTGGCGTTGTGGTCCAAAAAGAAAGTGGACACCTGAGAAAGCGCCTGAGGATTGGACAAGTGACACTTTTCCGCTGCTATGGAAACTTCCAGATTGTATAACCTGGCTACTACATTGTGCCACTAGAGTGGGCACTTTCACATTTTCCGCTGCATATCAGGTCCTTTTTGGATGATTCATATTAGATCTAATTGTAATTGTTTTGAATATTTGAGGCATTAACAAAGCCATAGCAGACAGAATATGGACTAAATAAGAGAACAATGTGTTGTTACTCTATGTTGATTGGGTTTTCTTTCTACTGTGGAGACCAGGCGTGGAGCGTTCAAAGACGTCTGAAAGTTATTACTAAAACTGGCACTAAAGCTCATTCTGTTGTTCAGAGTTTCGTACCGACTCACAGGAGGAACACCTCGGACTACAGCAGCGACAGCTCCAGCGCGGGAAACTCTCCGGAGACGCAGCAGAACGTGAGTGGAATCCGTCCAGAGGCTGAGAAGACGCTCCGCGGTGAGCTGCCTCGTATCTGAACGGCCTTCTGTCTCTCTCTTAAGGCGTTTGGGTCTAGACCCTGGAGGAACCCCTATTATCTGACCTCCAAGTGGCTGCGCTATAACGTGGGTTGTTGGTTTTTTTTCGCCCCGAGCTCGACCCGTAGATGGCAGAGCCCATCTGCGACGGGGCGAAATGTGTGACTTTAAATCGCCGCTTTCATTCCCCGCATCGAGAGCGCATCGGGTTCCCTCCGCTGGGATGCATGTTTCCAACCGCACCGCCCACCCGATAAACCTGGTGTCTGCATTCCTCACGTGTCCCGCTGTCTTCAAGTAGACCAGGAGTTAATTCCCCCCCTTGAAGCCCACTTCAGATGTATGGCCTTTTAGATGTTCAGAGCACCACCAGAAGCATCACAAACCGCTTCAGACAAAGAGACGAGATGGAGAATAAAGGAGACCAGTCTTAAGACCCAAGTAGAGTCATGAAATGCCACATAAACGCCTGCCTGAACAGGACGTGGCGGAAGAACACCGTCCCTTGGTTAAATATTTGTAATAGTCAAATATCTGCCTTGAATCGTTATGTGAGTTTACGCCAAATGTGAAACCAAATCATAAGGGTTCAATGCGTATTTCCTCCCATTCTCACAATCCTGGGAACTGTGCAGAATTCAGTGCACTCACTAGAGCGCGCCGAGTGTTTTACTGAAGACACAAATCACTACTTCCCCTGCCTGAAATAAACTAATACACTAATAGCCGTTGATTTAGAAGGCAAAGTCCTCTTTTGCCACAGCTCATCAAACGCGGTGCCTGTAAACATAGAGGGATGAGGATATTCTGCACGTCATTCATCATCCATGCATGCATGCATGCGTGGCTCAAGGCCGACGTGAACTGTGTGTCCCTCACATCAGCACCCCGGCATGACTCCCCCCCCCCCCCTTACAAAAAGAGCCCTAAGGAGTTACAGTGTTGTGACCTTTTCCAGGTGCAGAACTTGGAGAAAGCGGGAATCCTCAACAAAACGAAAGTGTGTGAGAACGGCAAGAAAGTCCGGTGAGCTGCAACTCTCACCTTTCAGTGTTTCTGTGTGTCTTTGGAGTCATGTGACACCCCCCCCCCCCCCCCCCCCCCCCCCAGGCTCCCCGTTGCCTTGCTCAGTGTTTGTGACTGTTATTCCCTCCTTTTTGAAGGAAAAACTGGGCCCAGACGTGGACGGTTCTCCACGGAGGGGTGCTGACGTTCCACAAAGACCCGAAGTCTGCATCTACGGGGGCCTTGGTGAGACCTACACAACAATATCAACAGCAGGATCACTGGCATGTTCTTATGCAGAGGACAAGTGCGTAAATATGGCTGCTGCGTCCTCTGCCCCCCACGTTGCGTTCTGTACGTTACGCAGACGGCCGTGATGAGGCCAAAGCTCACTGGCATTTCTTCTCTTTGGTTGAAAAAAAAAAAGCATTTGAAGCGTCACACCTCGTCGCGGCGCCACCTTTGGGCACTCAAAGGAATGCGGCGGAGCCGGTTTCGTGCGCGGCTGTATTAACCCCCCCCCCTCCCCCCTATTATTTTCCTCTGTCCACGCAGCACAAGACCAATCAGATCGTGCCGGAGGTCACGGTGGACCTGCGAGGAGCGTCGATTGGACGGGCGTCAAAGGACAAGTCCAGCAAGAAGAATGTCTTAGAGGTGCAGTGTCTCCCATGGGAATATTATACATAAATCATTTAAAAACACTGAGGTGTGATTGTTGACATGGAACTAAAACACAATATCAGAAATGAATATCAAGCATCATATGGATATTTTTCTAAATGTGATTCCTGAGTCATAATTTGTTCCCGTCATCTCGCCTGCAGTTGAAAAGCAGGAACGGCGTGGAGTATTTGATACAGTACGATACGGAGAGCATCATCACCGACTGGCACAAAGTCTTAGTGGACACCATCAGGCAGCTGGTAAGTCCGTCCCTGATACACAAAAAGGGTCCACGCTAAACTGCGGACGTCTCCCTTCGAGATAAAGTCAGTAGCTCAGCATTTTTTGTTAGAAGAAAATACAGTACAGGTACCTGAGGTGGCAGCTGATTTTAAAAAAACAGACGAAATAGCAAAGAAATCAAAGCAAATCCCATGATGAGCGGATTGGCGAATCTGTGGGGTCTCGAACATTCATTGGTTGACTACTTTGTGTGTCTGTTCATCAGGAGTACCTGGACCACCCCACAGAGGAGGTGGAGGGCAACATATACGAGAAGATCGCAGAGCGAGACGAGAAGGTCGTAGCCGTGGTGGACAAGCGAAGACGTAAGTCGAAAAAAAACAAAAAAACCCACATCCATTTCCTTGTTTAAATCCAGGCATGAACCCACTTCGACACGTCTGACCCAACGGAGGAGTTGCAGATTCTTTAAAGTCACTCTGTGTTTGTTGCGTTTTAGCCTCCAGGCAGAGTGTCACACTCTCATCCAGCTCCGCCGGAGACACGGACCAGAAGCGGGTCCGGACCAAGCTGATGAAGTTCCTCATGAAGCGGCCGACGCTGCAGGCCGTGAAGGAGAAGGGCTACATCCGAGGTAACCTTCCCGGTCACGTGACACGGGGGGGGGGCAGGGCTCATTCGGGCTCATTTGAATAGAAGCTGATTGAGAGGCGAGTTCCACTCGAGCTGTTTGGGCCGACGCCGGTTTCTGTATTTTCCACCACGCGTTTTCTATCAGTTCATCGTCCTTTTTTGTGGGAGCTGACGCACGGACATTTGTTTTGCAGAAAGACGGCAAAATAGGTAACAGGTTTAAAAAATAAAAGGGTTCATAACAGCAGAGGCCGTGCATGTATTACCACTAAAAGCTCTTGGACCACCTCAAACAATTCACTTTTATAAAGATTTATACAGAAGACGTGCAGTCTTTATGCTTTGAGTATGACGACACAGTGTGTGGACTTTGTGTCCATTTAACCTCTCTATTAATGTAGTACTCACTCCCATACTCAAACTGTACATAAATATTATAGCACAGTGTATTCTGTCTATTTATAGTATAATCACATGTTGAACACTAACAGCTGCGTTTCTTTCTTTCTTGATTTGTAATTTATTCACATTCTCCCAACACAACTACAGTTGGCCAAACAGAGTATTTATTCCGTCTCTATTGATGTGACAATGATGCTACCACAACCGTTACTCCCTCGGCTGACGATATGTTCCCCCCCCTCTCCCCCTGCAGACAACGTGTTTGGCTGCCACCTGGCCACTCTGTGTGCACAGGAGAAGACCACCGTCCCCAGTTTTGTGGAGAAATGCATCAACGCGGTGGAGAAGAGAGGTAACCAGACACGTTTTGAATCTGATTAAAAGTGTTGCCAAGACGTCGACTCACCGATGTGTGCGACGGTGCAGGTTTGGACATCGATGGACTCTACAGGGTGAGCGGGAACCTGGCCGTCATCCAGAAGCTGCGCTTCAAGGCCGATCACGGTGAGTCTCCCGACAGGTTCAGGGCGGAGGGCGGCGCCCGCTGTGGTCTAACGGGCTTTTCTTTAAAAACAGAGGAGCTGGACCTCGAGGACGGCCAGTGGGAGGACGTTCACGTCATCACCGGAGCGCTGAAGCTGTTTTTCCGAGAGCTTCCCGAGCCGCTTTTCCCGTTCAGCCATTTTAACAACTTCATCGCAGCCATCAGTAAGTCGATTTTTGAACCCTTCAATCTAATTTGAACACACTGTAATTGTACAACGAAGTTAATGACCTTAATATTGTTTTGTTTTTTGGTTGGTGTTTATTGTATAAATACAGTACCAGTCAAAAGGTTGAGCACATTTTCTCATTCAATTCAATGAGAAAGTGTGTCCAAACTTTTGACTGGTACGCCATAACTAATCAATAACTTTTGTCCTGTTTTTTTAGGAACTCCTGATTACAAAACAAAAGTGTCTCGTATGAACGAGCTGGTAAAATCACTTCCTTCTCCCAATCATGACACCATGAAACTCCTTTTTGGGCATTTACGCAGGTATTTTTATTTAAATTGTTATCTGTTTCCATTAAACTCATAACACATAAATACATTTTGACCGAAAAAGTAAAAATGAGCCTTTATTTTCTTCTCTCACAGGGTCATCCAATTTGGAGAGGACAACCGCATGACTGTGCAGAACGTGGCCATCGTGTTCGGGCCGACGCTGCTTCGGCCGGAGATGGAGGCGTCCAACATCACCATGCACATGGTCTTTCAGAACCAGATAGTGGAACTCATCCTGAACGAATACGAGCGCTTCTTCTACTCCAGCTGAAGCACGTCTCCCAATGTGCTCGAGTTGTAAGAAGAGCTAGATTTGCATTCGCACAAAGGTGAAACTCCTTTTGTAAGATAAGTTAAGGGGCTCTTTAAGTTTTCTTTGCTCTGACATTTAACCGTGTAAAAAAAAAAAAAAAAGATCTTCAAATGGAATATTTGAAGCATGCTTAACCACTGTTTAGTTCAGGTGTAGTCCGTGTGAGGTCGGATGCTGTTAGATCCGTCTCTGGCAGTATTGTAATGGTTGAGTTACACAAGCTTGTTCAGATTGCTCCAGCGGTCTCGATCTCACAAAGTCACTTTCTGGAGATTTTAATTGTTTATTTTGTATTTTTGCTCCTTGCCAAAATGACAGTTATAATAGAACCCAAGCCAAGGCTGGATGCATTGATACTCTCCTGAAGAAATTATCAACGATTGCTACCATCTTTATTTTAGAAATGACTTTTAAATATTGTTTTGAATTTGAAAATCCCGTATGTCACGTATGGCAATAACTAATATTGTATTCTAATATTGTGTCATTTTTACCCATGAATTTTAATGTAATATAAAAATGTATTATAAGAAATATTAAAATAAACTGCTCGCTGTGAAATAGATGATGACATAGAATACTTGTGCAACTTATAGATTATTTTTCCAATGGCCTTTTTCAATTTTACGCTGTCCTTGAAGAAACTGTATAATAACATGGAAATACAAACTAACCATTCATTTTTTGACAGTAAAATCAGTATGCAGGAAACAGTGAAATGAATTCTAGATGAATGACCTGTAAATAGAAATAGAAGGCATAATGCAATAATGTTGTCTAAATTGCACACGTTGTTACATAATAAAAAATAACTTTGTTAAAAAAGTACAGCTGTTTATTCTACTCTTTTTAGCTCATTAAAATAAAATGGAACAAATTCACTGCTATCATCTACTGCAAACTGCAATTCTTAGTCAACGTGGAACCATTTTTATCTAGTACAGTATGTACAGTATATTTGGCTAGTTATTTTTGTATTTGACAAAGTATCAAGAACCATAACATGGCATTGAAATTTTCACAGATTACTGGTCTGTTTTACATTGTGTTTTTAGTGACCTGCTGAATGCACTTCACATGAACATAATAAGATATTTAGTTTTACTCAGACTGTAATAAACCCCTTTACTTACATATAGTCATGCGTGTATTCATGTGTATTGCATTATATATTTCATATAATTAGTTATGCATGCAAGTTCATGTTGTAGCTAATGTAAACTCAGTGTAGTTAGTCGGAACCATTTGAGGGGCGGACGCTCTTCCGGAAGCTGTCAGCTGTGTACATCGAATCAACTGCAATGAGTTTTGAGTGGCCCTGGCAATACAATTTCCCACCGTTTTTTACGTGAGTCTACTTTTATTGAACCAGCTTCATAGCATCGATCAACTATGCTAACTAGCTTCCATTGTTTACTACTTATTGACTCGTAGCGCGTGGCTTTGACGAGCCTCCGTCACGTTACCCCGGCTACCCGGCTAATGGAAGCACAATGCTAAGGAAGTGGGTTTATTTGTCTACCTGCTGGCTCTCTGGAGTTTTGTGTATCAGCCACAGCCGGTGGTCCACGAAGGCTCGGCTGCTTGCGGACATTTCCAAAGATCAACGTGTGGTTGATTAACACTGGTGTGGGCGAGTTGAGTTTAACGTTAGCTGTTAGCACTAGCTAGCTGTGTGGATAGCTGACTCTACTCAGGCTGACAGAACACCAGTACACTACGTAATAAACAACGCTACGTCTATGACGTGACCTTAGTGACCCGCAAATGTGTTTTATTTGTAACTCTTCTGCACACTATATATATATAAATATAACTTCTCAAAATCCAAATCCCAAAGGTCTTCAGTAAAGTTTTAGTGGAACATTACAGTTCGACACAAGCTGGACAAAAAGACCTCGGTGCTGAAATGGATCAAATGAATGGATCAAATTACACCGGTACCAAGCAAGTATCAGTGTGTTCACTTTATCTGTCGCCGTCACATTTTTGGATCAGATTCTTTCGTATCAAACGCCACAAACGTGATTAGAGAACATCGCAATGTCTCCCCATCTTCTGCCAAGGCTCTACACGGTATAATAAAACCTGGGAGCAGAGATTAGCTTACCAGGAGCATCGGTGAGGTGTGATCAGTCAGGGTTAAACAAGTCGGTGGCCAGAGTAAATATAATAGAAATTCAGATTATAGTTTTTCTCGGTCTGGTTCTGTCTAAATATTCACAAAAGACCGAATAAACGAAAACGAGACACAGGTTTAATAAAATGGTTTGAATACCACGTATGTGTCGTGTTGTCTCCTTGTGGACAGGCTCCAGCCCAATGTGGACACCAGGCAGAAGCAGCTGGCGGCCTGGTGCTCGCTGGCTCTGTCCTACTGCCGGCACCACAAGCTCTACACCCTGGACGTGATGGAGGCTCAGGAGAGCCCCGTGTTCAACAACAAGAAGGTGGAACGTATCCTTACCGTCCACAGCTCCGTGTCACTGTGCTCCTTTGTGCTCGAGGCCTCGACCGGGGGGGGAGGTTAAATGACGGACGATGTCTCTCGTTATGGGAGTCGAAGAAGAAATGCAAGCGATTATCAGCATTCGTTACTCCTTTTTTGCCCTTAACCGAAAGTCCAGGAAAACTGTCAGTAGAAGCAATTCAGGTGGTGTTTGAGGAATTGAGGAAAAAAGGTGAATTTTCTTTTTTGGAACACTTGGCTCCTCGTCTTGCAGTGCATTCATTTAAACAGCAACACATATCACTTTCCACCCCACCCCTCCCGCCTCTCCTCCCCAACCATTCAGGGAACCTGGAGTGGTTGGACAAGAACAAGTCCCGGTGTTTGGTCATGTGGAGGCGGCCGGAGGAATGGGGGAAGCTGATCCACCAGTGGGTGAGTCGGGCGTCCCCCGGAGGAGGGAATGTTCTCTCTTAAGGCGGCGATGGTGTTTTACATTCAGTCACCCAGTACAAACTCTGCATGCAGTGTTTACACATGATATGTGTCATGTTGAGGGACAAATAAGAAAAGACGCAGCTTCTTTGTAAGAACCTGATTTCCTGACTAAATGTAAAACCGGGGAAGTGCTCCAGTGTTTGGATGCCTTATTGAAGGCTCTATTTACATTTATTTAAACAGCCATTTTTTCTTCTAAATCCTAAAATAATTTCCTCAGTGATCATTACTCTGTTCTCTAATATTTCAGGTTTCCAGAAACGGGATGGTCAACTCTGTGTTCACCCTGTACGAGTTGTCCAACGGTGATGACACCGAGGGGGAAGGTATGAGATGAAACCGAGTGCGTATGGTTCCAGGATGATTAACGTATTTAAATGTATGTTACCACTTAGAATAAGCATAGCGAATGTCTCATGAAACTTTACATAATCGCTGACACTTTTCACACTCCTAAAAATACAAAAATGAGGCCTTTCTTAATTGATATATTTGAATGAGTCTTATAAGTTATTGTTTCATTTTTTCTCTCCTTTTTATGTTGTATCTGATTCAGAATCAGCGGGTTTTTGCCATAAAAATAATTTGCTTTGGTGTATTGGGCCTTAAACATTATAAAAGAGAATTCAATACAGAATAAAAGCAAGTATTGCTAGGTTCTAGCTTGCTTGATGAAAACGTGCAAAGATCAACCTCAGATCCTTTTGAACCAGCATCTCCAGCCTTCAGCTGTGTGACTGTGATGCGTCTCGCCAGAGTTCCACGGCCTGGAGGACTGGATGCTGCTGCGCTCGCTGCAGGCGCTGCAGGCAGACGGCAAGGCGGAGATCATCACCATGGACGACGGAAGGGGGTCAAGTTCTTCTGACGCGGTGCTGGAATCACACACACACACACACACACACACACACACGCGTGCACGCGCGCACTCCGTCTGGGGAAGGCCCGCCACTCCACCCCGAGGGGGGGGGCACGTTTTTTCCCAAGATGCACCTGAATACTGAGCCCGGAGGGCAGTTGATGTCGCATTTTAGTTTGTTCAAAGCCCTCTGTTTTTTGGAAGAGAATCGATATCTTTTAGTGTGTTTTTTTTTTCCGTGGAGTGGCATTTAATGTGACGCCACATTTAAGTGTCACTTGTAGCCGTTTAAACATGCAATGGGCCTTTTTTCAGGGGAATGAATACTGTCTGAACACTCCTGGGGGGTGGGGGGGACCTCTCCTCTCCTCTCCCTACCAGCTGTTTCTTTATTGTAAATACGACTAGTTTTATCCTGATTTACTTCTTGTTAACAAATCTCCTCGGCATGTAGCTGTGCACCTGTTTTTGCTCGGCTGTCCCAAAGAAATCCAAAACGCGCCACCAGGGGGACTTCTTGTTTGGAGAAGAGGGACAACACACAGACTCTGAACCACCATCCTGGCTCTCACCCAGATTGCTGTCCTCCTATTATTGTGCTGTAGCTTCGGTTATTTCCCTCTTTCTTTCTTTCTTTCTTTTTTCATATCCTGAAAATAAATTAGAAATTTGTTATACTCGCTTCCTTTTTCTTATTTTTTCTTTTTTTCTCAGAGACCGTGTGAGTAGAACACGAATAATACCGTTAACGGTACCTTGCAGACGTGCACCTTCGGATCTGTACTCTGTGGCCCGGACGATCCACTCACACCGCGAGCCGTGCGGACAATACACCTCCAGGGAATCCTTCCTGCGTGTGTCTTCTGATAACAAGCCGTGTGTGTGTGTGTGTGTGTGTGTGTGTGTGTTGGGGGGG
>NC_084920.1:14254104-14310312 GCF_949316345.1 Pungitius pungitius
AGAGAAGGAGAGAGAGAGTAGTGGTCATTGATTGTAAGCATAAACATATGCCGAGCTTTTCTTATTTTTTTTTTCGCAGAAATTTGCCTCAATGCAGGATTCATGGCCCTGAAGTCTCCCAGGAGTTTTCCACTAACACTCCACCACAGGCAGAGTTTTCTCCGCCGCTAAACATGGGCCCATTCATCCCGAGAGGAAGCACAGAAATGCGCGATGGTTCAGTTTTAGTTTCAGAAACGCAACCCCCCTCCCCCCCCCCCCTCCGTAATGTGTCGAGAGCCAGAGCTCATTCTTATCGGAAAAATGAATGTGATTATGCAACAGTTATTCATCAAGTTGTTCCCGTGTGTTTAAGGAACCGGTCTCAACACAACTGCATTTGTTTGTGGTTGACAAAACACCCCCCCCCCCCCCCACACCTTCACCAGATGCAGTTTGTCCAGTCTGTCACTGAATCGGAGAGGTTCAAATGTCTTTAAAGGACTTCTTTCTCTTTAAAGCGTGCCTCGAAGTTCGTCATTGACCCTCAAAACAAAAGCTCCAGGTCCATTCGTTTGGAGCCCATGGCTCAGCTCACGTGACCTTCATCGACGTGCTGTTGTATAGACGGGTCTCAGGATGTCAGAATCATGTCAGAAACAAAGTCTTTTGTCATCTCACCAAACCACAAACCAAACAAGCTGCTCCTGAAGGGACTCGGGTTGGTTAAAAAGTCATTTAAATATAGCAAATATATGAAGGACACCTCTCTGCAGACCCTGAAGCTGACCAAAGCGGAGCGGCAGCGGTTCAGCGAGGAGGTGGAGATGCTGAAGGGCCTGCAGCACCCGAACATCGTCCGCTTCCACGACTCCTGGAAGTCGACGGTGAAGGGCCACAAGTGCATCATCCTGGTGACTGAACTCATGACCTCGGGCACGCTCAAGACGTGAGTCCCTCCGTCGGCATTCACCAGCACATTGCTGTTGGCTTTTTTTTTTAACTGCATAAGGAAAAGTTTTTCCAGTCTTTTTATAAGTAGGTGTCCCATATCTCAAGCTGCAGGAACTTCTCGTTCCATAAAAAAAAAAAAGAGGATCTCTGTCTAATGTTTGACAACTTGCTGTTTACTTTTATAGGATGTGCAGAATAAAGAATGGCTCCACATTGTTACGATCATCTGAGCGATAATTCAACTTTACAACTTCCTCTTGGCTGTCATAATAGAAGATGAGTTCTTTCTGTCTCTCTCTCTCTCTCTGTGCATATTTGAACATGAGATGTTTAGTCTTGTCCTTCGTTTGTTTTTAGGTATTTGAAGAGGTTCAAGGAGATGAAGCTGAAGCTGCTCCAGCGCTGGAGTCGTCAGATCCTCAAAGGGCTTCACTTCCTGCACACACGCTCCCCTCCCATCATCCACCGGGACCTCAAGTGTGACAACATCTTCATCACCGGGCCCATCGGCTCCGTCAAGATTGGAGATCTCGGGCTGGCCACTCTCAAGAGTGCCTCTTTCGCTAAAAGTGTCATTGGTGAGTGCACATTTGTTCCCTTCCACGGGTAGCGGAAACACAATCTCGCTTTAGCGAACCGTTTAGGACTGTCCAAAACACCTCAAATCGTCCGTGACATGCCAAATGCCGCTAATGTTTAATAGTAGAGGGATGCAATGAAATTCAGTCTTTGTCCGTGTTCCTTCATGCTCATTATTTTGCATGAGATATTCTTTCTGGGGACTTTTCTTTGCTGTGCTTTTGCAACACACAGTGGATTTGACACGTTCTCTTGAAGTGTATCATGTGAGCTGGTGACAAACTGGAGCAATTCGTCCACTAAAAAGTAAAATGTTTACTTGGTGGAGAAAGCAAAACAAAGCTCAAAGGAGAATATTAGATTTTTTGATCATAAGATGTCATCAAATGAATGCTCATAAGCAACTGTAGAGATATACTTTATCGTTGTGTTGACAGCTTTACGACCAAAATGTGGTTCAGCTAAATATTTCTTTAGTTCTTACAATGAAAAAGAAGTAAAAAGAAGTTTTGTTACTAATACCAGCAGTCAAAGAAGGTTCAAACGTTGCTTTTGTCCCAAGGGCAACCGATGACGGTGCAACGGGTCAAATCCGTTGGTGCAGAAGCATTACTGGTCTAACCTTTGACCCGACAGGAACGCCAGAGTTCATGGCCCCAGAGATGTACGAGGAGAAGTACGACGAAGCGGTGGACGTCTACGCCTTCGGGATGTGCATCCTGGAGATGGCCACCTCCGAGTACCCGTACTCCGAGTGCCAAAACGCCGCCCAGATCTACCGCAAAGTCACCAGCGTGAGTAATTAAGTATTTAATAACTAAACAAAGTGATGAGGAATACAATTTACAAAGTGAAATACGATGTGAACAGTGATGTATTTCCCGAAATAGAGAATTCTCAGACCAAGTCAAAGGTGACTTATCAAAGTGGCTGAAGGAGACGGTTCTTCTCCCAGTTTGGTACTTTGTCTTCATCTTGTAACTAGTACACTTTAATTACAACACAACATATAAGATCACAGTTCTTCTTGGTTTATCACAGTTCATGTGGTGCAGTACTTTGCACCCAGTTGCTCATCTAATACCTGACGGGAGAAAAAACTCCCAAAAAGACCCTCTTTGGGGAGAAAGTTGGGAGAAATCCATAAAAGACGGAAATTAGCTTCCGTCCCCAGGTTTTAACATTGTGACAGGATGTTAACATGTACAGTATTTATATGATTTACATGACTATAAATTATTGATTAAAATGCATTCACTTCATCTAACACGCAAATGTCACATTTACTATCTAACATCAGACAAACTACAATTCTACACTAAACATGACTACATGTAATATACTTCCCACCGCTAGGGGTGCACTTCTTCTTAAATCCCTAACGGAACAGAGGGTCTGTTTTGTTGCTATTTGTTGCTTGTGTGGATGTCGTGAATCTTTGGGGAACTGCAGGGCCACACGTGGAATGAAAGCCTCCCTTTGTCCATTAAAGAACCCATTGTGTCCATTATAAGCTCAGGGTGTAGAAGTTTGACTTAATCTGACCCCTTTATGACCACCGTATCAAAGAGCCTGTTTCACTGGAATATTCCTTTCTCCAAGTAAAAGTGAGCCAACAACACTTTTACAGTTTTCTTATCTGAACTGAAGTACATTTAAGCAAAGCACACATCTATTACAAAATAAAATCTTAATTCTTAGATATTTCTTTCAAAGGGCTTGAATTCCAGCCCGCTTGCCGGGACCTAAACAGATTCAGATGGTATCAGAGTGTTTTTACAGAAAACATTTTCTGTACAGCAAAAAAAAAAAAAGACCAGAAGCAGTGTAGCCAAGTTCTAAGAGCGAAGCATTACAACAACTGCCGCTCACTTCGTCGGGCGCCGAGCACATCGATGACGCCATCGTGGGCAGAAACAGGCGACGGTGGAAACTGAATGTTTTGGAAAGTCGGGTCCCACTCGCACAAAGACGGCTGTTTCATCGCGTACGGCTTCTGGGCATGTGATCAAAGCGACGACGGGAGACGGGTGGCGGCGGGGTCTCGTCCCCCCCCCCCCCCCCCCCCCCACGAGCCAGACGACTTGAGAAGGTCACACGTGCACGTGCAGCACAGGCGGCCAAATACGTGTAAGTTCATAATGCTCAAGAATAAATGCCTCCTAATATACACAACGTTGAAGATGCCTCAGGTTTTTACATGTAACTTATCATGCATCCATTTTTCTGAGAAGGCCCCGATATTTGATTGTCAGATCTCCTGTTTTGTCCAACTCCAAAGATTATTATACAGAGCAAAAGGGGGGGTCATGTATTAAATTTGGATTGTCCTGATTTATCTTGAAGGTGTCTTTGCAGAAACGAAGATCCTCGGCATCACAGCTTCCGTGCTCTGCCATTTGTGAGTTTGGATTAGACGGTTTATCAGAAGTATGCGATACAGCGCAGTGAGGGGGGGGCCCGAGGCTGATAGCGCCGCGTCCCTCAGAGAGTCGGCTGCCATGTACGTGCCTTTTATGCAATAAAGGTTTAGTGTAAGAATGCATTCCTTGAAGAGGGTTCCCACTTTAAAAAGAGAGCAAAAAAAAAAATGATCTGAAGCAAACGATTTGTGGCCGTGACAATAAAGACAGCAGCTTCCTCTCGGTGTGATAACACATTTTATCACTCTAGTGTGTTTCGGGTGTTTTGACGTGGGCTCGTTGTTTTCGGGTATCTGACCTCGGCTCTTCGCTCTCTTATCCGTGTTTTTGCAGGGATGGCAGCTCTGCTGTAATCCGTGTACATCTTCATAATCTCTTTCAGGAATAACTCCCTTGTTTAGTGTCATACCAACGAGCAGCACTCCCCCCCCCGAATGCTTCCGGTTCTCGAGATAAACTCTGCACCCGAGCTCCAGCTGTGGTGGTGGTGGTGGTGGTGTTTTTCCATTTCACGAGCTCCTGGCTCAGTTCCCCTTCTGGTGTTGACAGCCGAATGCCCGCGCTGGCTGGAGGCCGATGCCACAGAGCGGAGGGTTAAAAACGAGGTGAAGGTGGTGCTCTGGACAGGAGAGGCAGCGGGATGAGGGTGTAGAAGGTTTGCAGCGCCTCTCCTCTGGTTCTCGTTGATTCAGTCCCACTCTCCTGATTTGTTTTCACAGGGAATGAAACCCGACAGCTTCTACAAAGTCAAAGTGCCGGAGCTCAAGGAGATCATTGAGGGCTGCATTCGCATGAACAACGACGAAAGGTAGAAATAACAAACATTCGCATTAACATTTCTTACATCAGGACAAGAATATAAAATTAATTAGTGAATTTACATTTACAATACAATACATTCAGATTCATTGGAAGTCAATCGTGTAGTTATAGTATTATTTTAAGTTACTGTAAGAGCTCATAAGTATTGTGAAGTAGCGTCATTAGCTTTGAAAATGTCAGGGTGATATATTCTCCTAAACCGCTTTGTGTTATGATTCTGGATATGAATGTCCATAAGCACTTATCTAGTGCATCATGGACACGGGTGACCCCCAAGCTGTGTCTCCATGACCTCCCCTTTGCTGCAGGTTCACCATTCAGGACCTCATGGATCACCCCTTCTTCCAGGAGGACAACGGCGTGCACGTGGAGCTGGCGGAGGAGGACGACCTGGTGAAGTCGGGCCTGAAGCTGTGGCTGCGTATGGACGACACAAAGAAGCTCCACGGAAAGTACAAGGAAAACAACGCCATCGAGTTCCTGTTTGAGCTCTACACGGACGTGCCCGAGGAGGTGTGCCAGGAGATGGTAGGCGGCTTGCACGGCTTCGCTCAGCCATTAGAGAGGAAACAAGCCTTAAGCTAACGACACATAACCAAGTGTGACATTGTTGGTAAATGTCCTTTGACATTTCACCCCCCCCCCCCCCCCCCCCCCCCCTCCCGATCGGCGGATGCGGGCCTCCTCAAGCGCCTCCTCAAGAGGCCGCCCCGGCACATTGTGTCAAGGGCACGGCTCCGCGTTGAATCATCGTAACGTGAGAGCGCGCCTCAGGAAGCAGCCGAGGTCACGTCTTTAATAATATAACCGCTGTCTTGCCTGTTACGAAGAGGGCCCTCATATCACCCTCCGTAGAGGTCACCTTTAATGAAAACACGAGCCACAATTCCTTACCTGTTTACATCTTTGTGGTAGTTTTCATCAAAATGTAATTTGGTATCAGGGAGAGGGGGGGGGGGGGGGGGGGGGGGGGGGGGGGGGGGGTGGGGGGGGGGGGGCGGGGGGGCGGCATCTGGTTCGGGGCCGATCTGCTGTAATCCAGAGACCCGCGTTGCCGGACCGGGTGGCACCGCGCCGGACAAAAGAGTGTCTGTGTGTGCTTTGGTTTTTCCCCAAAACGTGACAGCGGGTCAACCCCAGTGACCCTGACTCACACATGCGCACGTTACACAAACATACAGGCACATATGTCCCATGTTGTGCCCCGAGCATTCCTTCCACCCTTGTGTTTACGCAGGTCGTGCTCGGCTTCGTGTGCGAGGCCGACTTCAAGCTGGTGGCCAAGGCCATACGGGACCGGGTGGCGGCCATCAAGCGGAAGCGCGAGAAGCTGCGGCGGCAGGCGGAGGAGCGCAAAAAGAAGCAGGAGCGGGAGGCCACGGAGGAGGGGGAGGAGGGGGAGGAGGAGGCGGAGACTAACCGGCCTCCGCCTAAGGCCGCCGGAGGGTCCCCCGCCCGGGCCCAGACGTCTCCGGCCCCCGCCGTCCCGTCCCCCGTCACCACCAGCTCCGTGGACTCCGGAGTGAGCTCCAACTACCCGGCGGAGCCGGAGGAGCCGGAAGCGGACCAGCACTTCCACATCCGCCACGGCAGCCTGTCTCCGGCCAACTGTGAGCCGCCCCGCAGCCCCTCCCCGTAACCAGGGAATACGTTTTCACGTCAGATACTTTTAGAGAGTCGTTTTGATGCACACATCAGGAATTATGAGCTCTTCAGAACATTTAGAGATCAGAACAGAGAGCTGCGGCGTAATCAGGGAACTGAATCATTGCGTCATTGTAGGTTGATGTCAGGCCTTCTTGTAGTTCTGAATTGTTCTCAGTACATAAACATTGTTGTTGGTGGTCCTCGTGGATCCGATTGATCTCCAGATAAATGTCCCTGTGGGTCTCCGGCGTTAATGCACAGTGGGGGGTATGGCTCAGTCTGGGGTCATTAGATGTGTTGTTTCAGGTCATGTGTGTGTCGGTTAGTCGGGTCACAGGCTAATGGCTCGTGTCCTTTTTTGTTGTTGAAACAGCTGACTGCGAGACGGACGGCTATCTGAGCTCCTCCGGGCTTCAGGATCTGCTGGAGGCCGGCAGCCCCGACGCGTCCGGGACCCCTTCGACCGTGCCGCCCGCCGCCATCCCGGCCCTCCGCTTCCCCTCGGTGAGTGCCGCCCCCCCCGTCGCAAAGCCCTTAAAAGTCCTTAAAAGTGTGGAGGGAGCTGGGAGGAGAAGGAGGTGGAGGCAAGAAGGGACGGCTTTTGAGACGTTACAGGGCCTCCTTCGGGCCAACGTGTCTCAGTGTAACACGGTGCTGACAGGGAGGTATGTGCACGGCGTGTGGTGCAGGGACAATGTTCACAAACCCTTCAGCTGTCGTGACGGGTTAAAAATCCCCTTGTAATGTGCTTGTTTGAAGTAAATGAAACACTTAGTCGAGTCTCGCTAGTCTTTATTCAACGGCCATCTAAACACTTCCCTTATTTCTATTCACAGAGTATCGCTGTATCCAACAACATCGATCGTGGAAACTCGGGGCTCCGCAGTGGCTTCCACTCTCCTGTGGACAGGTGCGACTCTCTTTTCATCAACATACAAGGAGTTATGGAGTTCAATAATCCCTCATTTAATTAAGTCGGGAGAAATGTCCGATCTTCCCTCTGTAACTCCCCCTCCTCCCCCTCCTCCTCAACATCTGGGAGGCTGCGACAACCAGCTGCAGGCATTCAACATGCTCCTCTGTGTTTTCATTAGAGAGAGGCACCGGGGACCCTTGCAGGTTTTTCTGTGATGTTGCAGAGGCCCCGTTTGCCTCGTTTCTGGGCCGTTAATGGAGAAAACCTCACTGCCACATGCAAAGTCTTCTTTTTTAAAATGAATTCATAAATCGTTTAATCTACATTCTTTGTTGCCCATGGTAACGTCATCAATTTGCTTGTTTGTTTAAGTTATGAGGAGGCAGTGTGGCACCACTGAGGGAGGCAGGAGCAGCTGCTGTGTGCTAAAAGGGAAAAGTGCATTATGCTGCAGATGCACCACTGTGTTACCTCACTCTGTGACAGTGATTTAAAAATCAGTTAAAATATGTTGTGCATCAATGTTGAATTTGGGTGGGATTTACAAATGATCAAAAGGTCTTTAACAGCTGTCTCGATGATTTTGAATCTGACTCGTTAGTAGTAGACTCAAACAAATGTCAACAGCTTAGACATGCACTGCTTAATTAATTCTTCCTCTGAGAAAAGCCTCGGATTACTGGTCAGAACTGCATTTCCTCATCACTTCATAATATCAACCCAAATCTACTTTAATCTTACTTTGTCCGATTTCCATGTGCTCATGTTTGAAGGTGAAAACAGGCTTTACTTTTGAACTGAAGTTACCCGTGAGCCGGAGCCTTTTAAACAGGGACCGGGGGGACGCTGCCAACCAGTAGGCCTGTAAATGTTTGCAGAGCCCTGGGCGGAGGGGGGGGGGGGGGGGGGGGGGTCTGTGACCGCAGCCATTCACAAAGACCCAGGAGGCGCAATTAGCTGCTGAACCAAAGCTTTCTATAAAACACGCTGAATGTCCTCCAGTTCTCTGAAACCTTAGAAAAAGAAAAAAAAAAGAAAAGGTGTGCATTGTGCAGACGCGTTGCTTCATGAAGACTCAACGGGCCTCAATCTGTGTTTGGACCCACGATGGCACCTCGGACTGTTGTTCGTTATCACATGCGGCATCAAGACGATCTCCTGTAGAATCGGTACTTTTAAGGATCACCACGGCAGGAGGGTTTCAATCCAACCCCCCCCCCCCCCTCCTCTTCTAAACTGTAGCACGCTTGTTTCTCTGCAGCTACGCCTCCGATGTGACCTCGGGCCTGAGCGACGGCAACGAGGGCCCGTCGGAGAAGGGCGAGGAGAAAGCGGCGGCGAGGCGGACGGCCGGGAAGCTGTTCAGGAGGAGGGCGCGCTCGAGGCTACGCATCACAGGGGTACAGTGAGGCCACGCCACGCTGCGTACACAAGAAATAACACGTGTATCAAATAGCTGGTATCAAATGATGGGTGGATTCGCTTTAATGAGCGAGGCTTACGTTGTCAGTTGCTGTGCTGTTACTCCCCCCCCCCCCCCCCCCCCCCCCCCCCCCCCGCGCCCGGCAACCGCAGAACATTTCTCTTCTGATCAGGACACTGTGGTCTTCTAATGGGGGTTTGGCCTGGAGGCAGAGACAAACAGATCATGCATCGGCACACATGTGGTTCAAAGAGTGCACAGTGCACACACACACACACACACACACACACACTGCATATTACAGTAAATGTTTGCACACACACACACACACATGCATACAAAACGCATTGTTCCTACTGTGTTTAACCTTGCTCGGTGTGCTAGAGGGTAAACATACACACCTGGCGTTGTCGCTGACCCCGGTCCTTCTCTGCAGCTCTCGGATAAAGTGGACCGCGTGGTGGAGTGTCAGCTGCAGACGCACAACGACAAGATGGTGACCTTCAAGTTTGACCTGGACGGAGATAACCCTGAAGACATCGCTGCTGTCATGGTGAGCTGTTGCTGGGGCAAAAGGTGTCAATGATACATTAGATAAGATAGAGTTAGATAAGAAGAGTTGTATTTGGTTTCATTCCAGATGTTTACTTTAGCGGTGAGTGCTGATTTGATTTTGTTGTTTTTTAATGACTCTGATCAAATATATCCAAAATGTTTTTTGTTTTTTTTTCGTATCAGGAATCAGGAACATTTATTGCCAAAAATATGAATGACATACAAGGAATTTGACATGGCGGTCTGTGAATAACATCGGATAGTGAGACAATGAACAACAAGACAAATAACATATTAAATAATCTAAAGTGACTTGCATACAAACCCTTAATAAATTAGTGGAATTGGAGACGGTGTGTTTATTTCTTACTTATCAGTCTTTGTGTACACAGACTGAAGCTTTACAGGATACTGATGTGTAAAAAATGAAGTCACTCAGTCAGCTGATAGTTCTGCAGATTCCTCTGTCTCAGCTGAACATACACATGACTCATCCTGCCTCCAGTTATCTGCCCCTTGTTTGTCCAAGCTATCTGTGGGAGATATTACATCTGAACTTCCTGTGAAGCGAGTGACGCAGGTCACCCACCCCCCCCCCCCCCCCTTCTGCCTATCGTGGAGAGGTGGTGCACATGCACTGTGTGATAAGGACCAACGTATTGTTGCCCCTGACTCCTAAAAGCAGTGTGGGCTTTTGTTTACTGAGTCGCCCGTGGTTCTCAGGTTATTTATTATTAGGGTCTTGCGAATGAGCCGCGTTAGGCTACGCCGATAAGGAACCTCGCCACAACCCACAATGCACAGCGACTCTCGAAAAAACCGCATGAACATGCATACCGTGAAAAGCTCCCCGGGGCAATCCGCTGAATTTGGGGTTTTCCAGAGAATAAGAGCGTCAGCTGAGGGGAGGGCGATGGATGGATTTCATACACAGACGTTTTGTAGAATGTGTTCTTCTATATTTTGCTTTTATTTTGCTTACGTAATCAATGACTGTGCTTAATTATAATTTTGAGGTACTTTTCCACGCTACTTAGTGATTCGAATTATCTACGTTTTGTGTAAAGTTGTTACTCTAAACTTTGACTTTGGCTTCTAGAATAAGATGCTGTTGTTATCCAGGAGTCGTTTAATCTGCCCGACTTTGTATGAAGGAGAACAAATTAGCAGGAACTAGAACGAATAAATAAATCCTACAAAATATATTGACATAAAAAGGGGGACATTTATCTTATTAAGAGTTTTTTTTTATCCTGTACTATTACTTGTAAAAGACTACTGTCTCATTGTGTTACTGCCTACTTTTACCAAATTAATTCTAATTCTAATGCATTGTATTCAAAGCGCTTTTCACAGTGCAGAAATCCAAATGTTCACATCGAAACGTGTCCATTACATTAAGTGAAGTTCCCTGAACACTCCTCCTTTGCCTCTTCAAGGTGCACAATGAGTTCATCCTGCCCTCGGAGAAGGAGGGCTTCGTCTGCCGCATGGGCGACATCATCAAGCGGGCCGAGGCTCTCATGGCCCAGGAGCAGCCGGTCCACCCCGGCGGCCACCGGCTCCCGCATCCCGCTTTCCTCCACGGGGTCGGCTCGCTGTCCTCCTCGCAGGTCAGCAGCGGCGTCTTTCCGAGAATCCAAGGCCCCCCGTTAAGTAGTCGCCGGCGATGCGTCACGGCCAGCTGTAGTTTGGCACTTGCTGTGCTTATATTGGAGACAGGCGCCATTCATCCGGCGCAAATAGAAAGTAGCTTCCTGCGCTCGGAATGAAACGAGTTAATCCCTCTGGGGGCCTCTTGGCCTTGAACATCAGTAGAGTGAGTGTCCCTGAAGCCACCTGAGGTAGTTCTTCCCTTGAGAACATCACGTTGCTTAAAAGCCCACATGTCATAAATCTCTGGGATTTGTGTAAACACGCCACTCGCATTTGGTTGCTCCTGCGCTTCCATCCTAATAAACTTTCCAGCGTGTCTGCCCACATGGAACGGATCAAATCGTTAAAGTTTGGATTCATGAGGCCTTTTTTGGATTTCAAAATTCTGTGAAAAAAAAAAAAAATAGAATTCTAGAAAGAAAAAAAAAGAGAGTTCTATGTACCTGCGTCACAGTGAACCGAATATGACCTAAAGCCTAAAGAGGCGACACACACAACAACTTCTCCTTGTGCTCTTCACTCAAATCGATCCAAGATGTTGGTTCACAGCAGAGAGATGAATAATGTGCGGTTGAATGCATGGCAAGAAAGATGCCTCCCTTTGGCTACATCGTTATCCCCAACCTCTCAGATTTAATGTAATAATAGTTATATTAAATGGTTAATAATATAGGAATTATAGTGAGAACAGTTCCTAATGAATTAACTCTAAAATTCTGCCTCTTATTATTAACTTTATTTTTATGACAACCGGAGGTCAGGCCTCATCGTCTGAGGCATCCAGTGGCTTCTGGGCTTCAATGGATTTATTGGTCAATAACAAACAGGGGAAGACAGTTTCACGACTTATGTCGGTAATGTCGCGGCGACTACGCCCGCTTCTCATACGCCACAACTCATGATTGAAACACAAGCCGCCGGGCTCGGCTCCACCAGAGGTTCCGAAGCCTAAAGCAACGGAGCACGATGGACGTAGCTCCCCCCCCCCCCCCCCCCCCCCCCCCCCCCCCCCCACCTGTTAGTGCTGCAGCTGAATCAATGCGTTGAGATTGAGTTTGATCAACATGTGCTCTCCTTTACAGCCTAATCTGCACAGTCACACTCTGCCTCGAACGCACTCCTCCTCGTCCCTGCCCGGTAAGTCTAATGTCTGCTTTACACTAACTCACCGGCTCACTGACAGTCCACCTGTTGATTAGTGTGCAGATAAACGAATAAAACAACAACAAAAAACTCCCTCTTTCACAAGGACCCCCCTTGGTGCACGACCAGATAATATTTGACAGGAACGATTTGCATGAATCTTTTTTTCATTCTTTAACCTGCCTACTCCCAGCATTTCAGATGCACTTTTGATTGCATTTGACTGTTACATCATTTTTTTTTTTTTTTTTGCTTGACTGTGCATGATAACCGATGGCATGCTAACCCCCTCATGCATGATGTGTGTGTGTGTGTGTCTCGTCGTAGACTTCGGTTTGGCTAACCCGAAGGTAGAGGCATGCGGCTCTCCCCTGTGCCACAACGGAGACGTCGCTTCGTCCGGGCGACCTCGAACCCGCTCGCGGTCTTTCCACAACGGCCCAGGTAAACAAGCCCTCCATCTTCGTGGTGCCGAATAAGTCGGCTGGAAGCTCGGCCTGCCTCATAAACCCTCCTCCCCTCTCCCCTTCTCGCGGCCCGTCCTCGCCATTGTTCAGACGCGGCGCCATTCCGGCCTTTGCTGCGGCGCCTCTTAGGGTGAAATGACCTGACGCCGAGGCCGCTTTCTGGCTTTCAGGGAGAGCTGGGGCATGCTGTCGCTGTGCAGCATTAGCAGCAAGTCTTCAACATCTGCTCGCCAGCACACACTGAATTTCCAAGAAAGCCTCCTCCGACTGTCAAAGTCTCTTTCCCCACAGGGGAGTTGTGTGTGTGCGTGCGTGTGTGAGGGGGTGGGGGGGGGGGGGCGTCAATTAAAGAACACACATCCTCCATACGTGCCCTGTATCCTAACGCTGTCATCCCTCCCATGTCCCCTCGCCACTGGACACCCGTGTGCGTGGTTGCTTTCGCAATGCCTGTTGGCCACCTGCCCCCCTTGTGCAGTGTTGCCTAATACACACACACACACACACACACGTCTCCGTCAGCATGGAAAAAGTACGGGCTGGTTTGCATCATCGTGAGCCGGGAGGAGTGGTTTAAAACTGTGGAGCCATTGTTGGTTAATGTTGAACCAATGGATCGGGCTCGGTTATTGGATATTTCACAAGGGGTGATGTAGGAACCTGGACCGCTTTAATCCGGACCCCGTAAGAGTTGTGTACAAATGACATGTGGGTTCCATTTTCCCCAAAATGTTGTACGCTTTAGCCTCGCTCCATTGGTGCCGAGTTCCCCCCCCCTTTAAAGCCCCCGCGTGCAACTGCTTCGACTTACGACGCCAATTACAGTCGGGTACCGCATCTAACAAAACGCCTTTGTTCGCCATGGAAACCACACCATTTGAAAGTAGTGGGAAGATTGATCCTCCACATGGTGTATGTCCCGGCACACGGGGGCTGCTAGAGGAGACAGTCTGAGGAGAGAGGGCGAATGACTGATCCAACTTATTCTCCTGGATCCATTCTGTCCATTATTCCACATAATCCTGCAGTTAGTCGGCATCGTGCAGGTTAGTTGAGGCATGTTAAAATGCACGTTAAGATGCGTTGACAGTTGGCTCACTTTTCTTGTTTTAGACTCACAGCACCGAAGGCTACAAGCCGTCCTGAGTCATCTCAAAGGGCGGAAAAGAGAAAATAAGCATCACAATTACTTTGAGCTGACGAGGAATTGTTACAAGGGCACTTTTGCATGCGTAGACGCTCATAAACATTATCTAACCGTTTAACATAATTAACCAGTGAACAACAACGCTTTTCTAGTTCTACGGGTTTGTTTTCTTGCACAGTTTTTAGCACATTAGCGTGAAAATAAAGCTGTGTTTGCCTGTTTTTTCTTCCAGGGTCGCCCCTGCATTATCACCCCCCCCACCACCCCCTCCTGCCACACCACCAGCACTACCACTTGCCCTTCATGGGCCACAGCAACTTCCCGTTCCAGTACCCCGGCTCCCCCACGCCAGGCGTCCATCCGCTCCTCACGCGCGTGGCCAGTAACCCCACCTTCTCCTCCCTCCCCCCCCCGGCCCTTGGCCCCGCGGGTCCCCTCGGCGAGACCCAGAGCTCCGGCGGCGGCGGGGACGGCGTCCCCATGTCCCCGTCCGCCCAGCAGCACCCCGGCATGTGGCCTTCCCACACGCAGCCCCTGTTCTCCTTGGCTAACGTCATCTCCATGGCCATGAGCATGGCCCAGTCTTTCATCCCTCCGGCCAGCATGTCCGCCCAGGGGGCGCCCTCCTACCCGGGCTACCAGCATCACATGGCCCCGCCGTCGGGTTACCCCTCCGTCTATCCGCAACCCTACCAGAACCCGCCGGCCGAGGCCCAGTACGGCCCCACAGCGGGCTTCCCGGCCCAAAGCAACGCCCACCGCGGCCCCGAGGGTTTGCCGGCGACGGACGGAGGCGTTTTCGCCCCGAGCCACAATCCTCCCGGGTGGCCGCACGCCGTCTCCCCGCCGCCCGCGGCTCCCAGTCCCCCGCCGGCTCCCCGGGAGCCTTTTCGGCAGGTTGGGCTCGTCAGTCCCCCGAAGAGTCCCCCGAGCGGGACCCAGGGGGACAGCCTCCGCGGGTACGTCGCCTCGTACCTGGCGCGGGTTCCGGTCCAGGCCGAACCCCGATCCGAAGTGTCCTGTTCAAACTCCGATCTTTCGACGTCTCCCTCTGAAAGCCCTGGAGGCACCGTGAGTCACCTTCACCTTCTTCCTCTGTTTCTCTTATTTATAAAACAGTGTTGTGTGCACGATGTCATCGCTATTTTAAAAGTAAACATCTTTGGATTTCAGTGAAACCTGGAGGCTTTCACTTTTTTTTTACTCTTTTTAGACATTTTATTATTTAATCTATGCGAGCACTAGTCCAAAGACTTCTGTGACTGGTGGCGCATGGTGACCGATGACCTCAAATATGTGCCCCCCCCCCCCCCCCCCCTGGGGTCACGTCTCATGCTAACAACGTGCATTCTCCCTGTCCAGGTGTCATCCTTCAGCGCTCCGGGGCACCCGGCGATCCCCGAGATGAAAGCCAGCACGTCAACCCCCGCCGAAGCCTCCTCCACCGAGCCCGGTGAGGAATGAGACCTGAAGGAGACGAGGCCCGCGGGGGCCGCAGGGAGAAATGCAAAATAACAGGCGTTGATAAAGTTGACGTTTTCACACACACACGTCGTTTTCTCCCCTCTTCTCACTTGTGGCATTTTTACGATGGTCTAAAATACGGTCTGAAAGCTTTGGTTTAGCCTTGGAGTTGGGTTTTTTTTCCTCGTGGCGGTGCCTCTGGAGCCGTTGCGTAATGGCAAGTCTGCGCGTAATGTTCCATTCAGAAAGGACACAAACGTAGGTGGGATGGCGGCCCGTCCCACCGCCGATGGCCAATCAGCGAGCAGAAGGAGCTCGTTATAGACCCCCTCCCTCCCCTCCCCCACCCCCCATAACCCCACGCCCGTCGGTGTTTATACCTTCTACTCAAAGCCCACTCTCAACAGTCTCTCTCTGTGGGGCTGTGGGAGCTGACCCGAAAGTGCACGCTCTGTGTGAGAAGGACACACAGTGGGTGAACCGAGCCACTGCACCATTTCATATAATAACAGTATTTTTATATTTTATATATTTTATTAAGTGTTTTTCGGAATACCCAAAGGCGCTTGAAGTTTGTGACTCCTTCACCGTTACCTTATTGTCTGCCAGGGATGAATCAATCACACGTATGGCCCTTCTTATACAAATAGAATATAAAATATATACAAAATTGCTTCACACGCCACAATACCACAAACAATATATTAAACAATATAAGTACATAAAAGATTTGATAATAACTAGGGCCGGGACTTTAGCGTGTTAATTACGATTAATTAATTACAATGTGAATTAAGATTGATTAATTACAAAAAAAATAACACATTAAACATTTTTTACGCATTTTTACACTTATTTTTTGCACCGCGGAACGTTTCTCACTGGATGAGTTTCGGAGGACCGATTATACTGGAGCACCAACTAGCGTTCATGACTTCAGACAACAACAAACCACAGTGAACATGAACGAAGAAGCTGACGAGACCGTGTCGGGTGGCCCCGTGAATGGGAAATCTTATTATAATAAACACACGGATGGAAGCGTCGATAAGAGCGTGGTTGTGTGCAAGCTGTGCAACAAGGAATTCACATCGAGCCTCAAGTATCACCTCAACGCAAAACAATTAGCAGCTAGCGTGGACGTTAGCCTGACTCCGAGTACAAGGACCCACACTCAACCCACACTGCACCAGATGACTGGTTTAAGGACCAGGGTAACTAAGACCACGTCTGAAAAAAGTATTGGTCTACTTAAAAAAACATTTGTTTACAGAAGGTCTACTTACCTATAGGCTACCTGCATTTCTGAAAGTACTATATTTGTCTGCTGGAATTGGTTGAACAAAAATAAAAATCCATGTGAAAAAAATTCCATGTGAAAAATATTTATGCAATTAAAATGCGATTAATTTTGATTAATTAATTACAAAGCCTCTAATTAATTAGATTAATATTTTTAATCGAGTCCCGGCCCTAATAATATATATATTACATTATATATATTGACCATACATATATTTTTTTATAATATTTTTTTACCTTTTATTAAAAAAAAATCTTTTCTTTTTGACCCTACATATTTTGACTTTTTTCACAATATTTTTTTCCCATGACATGACTGGAATGATCTTAGATGGAGCAACCTACACGTCCCTGTCACTAATGCCAAATGCCCCAAATTTCTGTACTTTAAACCTTATCTGGGTTCAACCCTCAAGGGACATGGTGGCTCTTCCTAAATCCTTTTTTAGTTTTGGGTAACTGACATTTATAAAAAATCATAATGGGATATTGCCCCAGAGGCGGATTGGTGCATCTTGGAGGATCAACCATGCTATTCATCCTTCCTGCATTGGTAAAGGCACAAGTGAGTTGAATTTGAATGCAACAGAGAATTGGAGGGTGGATGCACTAAAAAGGGTAAACAAATCTACACCCTGTGCCAGACTGTCAGTTTAAGGTTGTCCACAGGATGCCCTGAAGTAGACAAACATGTGATTGTCTTGAAAAATGCCCTCAGAGGCTGTAATAAGTTTCATGTCAGTGCGACCACTGAATGAGACACATCTGCTCATCTTTACTGACTCATCCGGCCTTCTCTCCCGTCAAAAAGGTGGAACCTTATAGGCTACGTAGCATGGCTAATAAGTGCTAAAAGGCTAAAGCAATTATCAAATTCAATTCAGTAGCAAAAGATTCTTCATCATTCTTGACAATGCCATCATAATTCAAGTGAACGCGCCTTGTGTTTCTGCATAACCCCTAGGGTTCACTTTTCCGAAACAACCGTGGGGACAATGCCCCCACTACTACCTCCGCGGCAGTGTGCTCAAGACTTGGCACGAGCGGGATTTGAACCCACTGGCGGTGCGCACAGAGGCTTCTGGGCTCTAGCTTGCACCCCTACACTACCAGTCCTGGTCACGTTTTGGCAACCTTGATTCTCCTATTTAACCTTGAGCATGTGAGCTAAACCTCAAAACTCTTTTCAAATGCTATTTCCACATCTGGGCTTGAACCCACAACCTTCAAGTGCAGTGCAGGGGCTTATGTCAGCAGCTCTTCCACTGTGCTACTTCACCACACACTAACCAACCCCTTGTTTGTTGTATTTAACCTTGAGATTGCTACTCAAACCTGAAGTAAAGCCAAAGGCGCAAACCCAAGACTGGGCTTGAACCCACAACCTATAGAGTAAGGACAGTAGCTCCTCAGCTCTTGTGCTGCACTACTTCACCATGCACCAATTTAAATGTTGTTTCCCGTATTTAACCTTGAGACTGCTACTCAAACCTCAAAACTCTTTCAAAGCAGAAGTGATGTCTGCATGGAGGGGCATGAACCCACAACCTCAGACAGCAGGTTGGAGCCTGCAGCCCTTCAGTTGTTCCCTTGTGCTATTCAAACACATGTCTCATTGTGTCCGTTTCTCATATTAGACCGTGGGATTGTTTCCTGAATCTCAAAACTGTCAAAAAGTTTAGAGTTTGAAGCCCTGACTGCAACCAAACCCTCCTTCTGAGAGAGCAGGTTTGAACTGAGGATCCTCCACACTTCAGCCTTCCTGCTATCTCCCTGCACTGTTCCACCACACCACACACCTGTTGATGCTCTCACTGTTCACAAGTCAAATATTTATGCAATTAAAATGCAATTAATTTCGATTAATTAATTACAAAGCCGAACAAAACAAAACATTGATGATTAGTTTGCATGTCAGAGTAGAAGGAGCTCAGTAAGGAACCAATTTGTGTTTTCATTTGAACAAATGAAATGAGATACTTCATCAGGTAATAATTTTTTTCATATTTATTTAGTTACAGTGTATTCTTTATCACCACATTTCATTTAAATGGATACTGGCCTAAGGACCTTCTTGGAATATGTTCATTGCAAATGTCATATTTCAAGAGCTTGAGTTGACCTCTTGTGATTCTTCCCTCTCATCGATATCACAGAGGTCCGCTGTGCACCCGTCACTGTGGGCCGATTCCAGGTGACGCCCAGCAAGCACGTCCCTGCAGCCGGCGGCGTCCCTGCTGCGGCGCGGCCCGCGGACAGCGGCAGCGCCTCCTCAGAGAGCAGCACGGAGGAGCAGGGGGAGTCTGAGACGAGTCTGGGCACCTCCCTCACCATGTCCCCCCCTCCCCAGCGTCCCCACGCCCCTGGGCTCCTCCAGGGGGTGGACGGGCAGCTGGGATGGAGCCAGGAGAAGCAGCAGGACAGAGGAGGAGAAGAAGAAGAGGAGGAGGAGGAGGAGGCAGTGGTGGATGATGACGACGATGAGGAAGAGGTTGTTTTGGAACAACAGAGGGCGAGGAAGCGGTGTTCTAGGAGAGCGCACAGCCTGAGCCTGATGGGGACGTCGGCGGACAGCGGCCTCTCCATGACGGCGGCGGAGGCGGAGGGGAGGCTGTGGGACGGGGGGGCCGGCAGCCCGCAGTACGGCAACGCCCTTCACCACCTGTGGCTGATGACCTACAACCGCGGCGCTCCCTACGTCAGCACCGACGACTCCGACAGCGACGACTCCGACATGCTGGAGGAGCTGCAGGAGCTCCGAGAGAAGTAAGTGACCTCGACACCAATATTAAATGCCGTGTACGATCTTTTTGTGAAACTTCTCGCCCCCCCCCCCCCTTCATCAGGCACCTGAGGGAGGTGCAGGCCCTGCAGGCCGCCCAGAAGAGGGAGATCGAGCAGCTGTACGAGAAGACGGGCAAGGTGCCCCCGCTGGGCATCGTGTCCCCCGCCGCCGTGCTCTCCGGCCGGCAGCGCCGCCTGTCCAAGGGGGGGGGCGGCGGCTTCCCCTCGCCGCGCAGGAACAGCCTGCAGCGCGTGGACATGTTGCCGATCCAAGGTATCATTAGGAGAAACTCCATCGGAGGCAGCAGCGGCGGCGGCTCCCAGGACAAGCCGTGCAAAGGCGTCACCTTTGTCACTGACATCAGTAGAATGGTGAGAGACCAAAGGAATGCCACTAATATTCTACCTTTTTTTTTTTTTTTTAAAGCTCTGTTTTAACTTCATATGATTGTTTTCTTATGGCTTTTACTAGTAAGAAACCGTGCCGCTGAGCACGCTGTGTCCCTGGACTACCTCATCCCAAGTGTGGCCACAGGGGTCCCAACCCGTCCTGCAGGTGGATCGCTTTAAACACTCTTCACCGGCAAACCCCCCCCCCCCCCCCCCCCGCTTCCCTCTGCCAGTGGTCATTTACCTCAACGTGTGAATATGTCGCCTGTCTTCAATAGAGCTGGAATGTACACGGGAACCGCAACATCCGGCTTTCTCAACCCCTGCGTCTGATCCGGGGGGGTTTGTTGCAGCTGAAGAACAAAAACAAATTCCAAATATGGCTCATTTTAAAAAAATTTTAAAAAAAAAGGTTTTTAATACTCTTCTGTAAATAAGACCCAACCGTTTGGACTGAATCTTCCTGTCCAGGTTGTTTTTAATGTTTTATCGGAGCAGGCGAGGCTCTCTGAGGCCCGGCTGCCGACGTACACACAGCAACATCTCGGATAATCTTGCATTTTAATTGCTTGGGTTTGTTTGTTTGTTTGTGTCTCGGCATGCATTATTCCGTTTGATTTCTTCAGATGTGTACCATGAAAGAATTTTGCTGTTGCTTCGGCAGAAATAAGCTGTTTCAGACGATCAAACGGGAAGAGGTTGGTTTAAATGCGCGTTGGCTGAGAAAACATCGATTTTCAAATACTAATGCTGGTTTTGATTTGAATGATCTCTTTGCCGTTAAGAATACACGTGCATGTAGTAGCTTCGTAGATCACGTTCATAAGTCACAAGTGAACTAAACACGTTGGTGACCTCAAACTCTTCCTCCAGCAAAAATCACATGTTGCGTTTTCTATAGATCAAGCACCTTGTGCACTTTAGCAACTACTTTTGCTCTCAATCTTTTTTTTTTTTTTTAAATGTGTTTGTTGATACAACTGTTCACTTGAGAAAAAGACTTGTTTCATGGAGTTTGTTTCCACAAGGAAGGTAGAGAATATTCTCCAGTTTATGATCGCAGTAAAGACGATCTACCTTCCAACAGTTTAATAATTAGTACAAGCTGTGAATGTGTAGCTGTTGCCTTATAAAAATCCAGAACTCAATGAAATGTCTGGCAGAGGAACTCAAAACTTTCCAAAGTTCATAATATATTCAGAGAAGTTTCATTCCAAACTTTTTGAATGTAAATATATATAATTGTATTACTTTCTGAAGCTGCTGCTGTCCTGCCATGCTGAATCTGTGCCTTTCTCCTGATAACGTCTTATTTTATATTTTTACTCAAGATATCGGTGGCTAGATCTGACTGCATGTATCCAACTGACAAAAATGCAATTATAAAAGTATTTTTTCGTCATCTTGACTTCTGTCCTTTTCTCATAGACATAGCAACAAACAAGGCTGTTTAAAAACATGACATTTTACATTCAAAATTTATTTTACAAATCATGACTTTATAGACAGGTTTTGGTGAAAGGGGTCTGTAGATATAACATTATTAGCTGACTGGAGTTTAGGATGTTTACCCTCATATGATCGGTGCCAGACGCTTGTTGGGAAATGGTTGTAATTACTCTACAGTCGGGCCTTTCCCGTGAGACCAGCGGACAAGTCCTTCACGCTGACAGGAAAATAAAAAATCAATACACATCGAGTTATACGTCAGCAGCAAAACGTCACCATCACAATCCAGACAAAAGCAAAGACCATCGCTGTCTCAACGTGAAGAACAGCAGCCACCAATGGAATAGAAATCAGTGGAATCAGAGTCCACATTAAGTCCCATCTCAGTTAATTGCAGGACGGACGCACCGTCCAACAGTGTGCGTCTCAGTTGGCACCGGTTTTCGGTCCCTGCCCCCTTGCGCGCTTGGCCTCGGCGTCCATCTCATCCATGATCCGCTCCTGAGATACGGAGTAAAACGTGTAGCCGTCTAGCGGGGGAGCAAGTGGTCAAGGCAAATCATTCGACAGGGTAAAGAAACATAACGAGTGCCAACAATGTCAGTCACTAAGGTGTTGGGATCTCTATGTGAACACGTTAACATCACCAAAATATCTCATCTTATTTTTTTTTATCTGAGATTACTGCAATAGCTGCTTACTAGATGAAGGTCCTTGGTTTTGTTAACACAGTAAAAAGAATAAGTACTTCTGCGGTCCTTTTTGGGAGCTGTGGTGCAGTTAAATTGCACTGGAAATGTCTGCTATTCAGTTTACCCTTTGTGATAAACATGGAGTTGATATGGAACTCAATGTCTAACAGTAAGAGCTTCTAAAAAACTTTGCATGATGAAATAAATGAAATGCTCACTCAACATTACAGAACATTACAATAAGACTAAGACTATTGTGATTTAGTCATAATGGTTACTCGAAGTATTTTGTATCACCACGTGATACACAACTTAATACTTATTTCTGTCCTTTTATTTTCCAGATAAAACATGAGCACACATTTGTATAAAACATAACGTTATGTGTGTATTTACTATTAAAGTGGATGTTACACCGGAAGTCATCCGGTCGACTGACCGCTGCACACCTTACATATCTGTAAGAAGCTTGTTCAATGTTACAACTAAATAACAGTTAATGACAGTTACTGCAAACTATTAAAGCCGCGATTTAGAAAAAATACAACATGTAACCTGTGTGTTTTTCCATGCACTCAAAACCAGTTACAGTCAACCTTAAAGTTACCAGCAACGTCCTGTTACAGGCTAACGTTAGCTAACGCATTAGCTTCAAATCGATGGGGAAAGAATTAACTTTACTAAAGACACGCTAAAGCTACAGACAAGTCAAACAGAGACTGGTGTCAGCTTTCATATGGTGTTATTAAGCAAGGGGACTTTATCACGGCGTGCTAATGTTACATAGTTCACCTTGTGTGGACACTACTGCGCATGTCAAGGATACAAATACCCAGAACGAGTGCTCCGATGGCAAGTCCCGTCACAACATTGCGTGTCCCCAACTTCTGTGTTTTCTTCTTCCACTGGTCGAGCTCTATCTGCCGGATGAAGTGCATTTGTTCCTGAGAGAGACTCTCTTTCGTCGGGTCTATCCTGGTGGCAACGCGAGCGCTGGGCTCCTTCGGCGTCTTGTCTGCCATGACTGCGCAATGGGTCGAGGATCGCGAGGTCGTCTCCCGGAAGTCACGGCGGGCCGCTGTATTTCAAACGATCCGACAGCGTCAGGGGGGCGTCGTTTTTGCTGGCGGGAGTCCCATCGGTGAGTTGTGAGATCTGCGGATCAAACGGAACTAAATGGTGCAACGGCCAAATCAAGCCCCATTGGAAACTGAAAGGTTCCTACCGGGAGACGTTCCTAACGGGAAATAGTTCTTGAGATTAAAACCCGGGGATTTAGCGCCATCTCCTGGAGGAAATCATAAACTCTCATCTTGTTTGTCCTTTTTTTAAAACTTTTACTCGACAAACAAAACGTGTTATTTGCTGTAACTATATTTGTTACTCTTGCTGAAGACGACCGTTATTTTGTCCGTATAAATGGCGATGTTTTCCTTTTGTTCGCCAGAACTTAATATAGATTTAAAGTTTCGTGAAGCCTCCTCTGACCTACTCAACGATTTTCTTGTTAACCTCAACAACAGAAACAAAGACAACCTCAACAGTTTATCAAAATATAGCGGAGAGTTCAAGAACCAAAGACTAATGGGTAAGTAACACTAAGCTAACGCTTGTTACACCGAGGAGAGCTAACCCTAACGATGTTTCGTTTTAGCTATTTATTGTTGTTGTTTTGGTATTTTATCTTACTGACAAACGAATGGAAAATATCTACTTGCTTTTCGCTTTAAAAAAAAGGTAAGCTTTATATTTGTATGTGCAATTCAAATGTTCCCATATGTCACACAGCTGTGATAATTACATTTACAGTAAACGCATTCACAAACGGCCCAGAGCGGGAGCGAGCGCAGGAAGATGACCTGAGACAGCATCCGTTTTTCAAAATAAGATGCCACCAAACCGTGTTTACCAGTTGCATGCAGTGTGGATTTACGGAATTATGTTCCCATTTAGTATAAAACACATTACCTGCATTTCGTGAGTCATAATTATTGGAGAAACCTGTTTTGTTGCAGCTCAAATATTGAGAAATTAGATCTTTTGGCAACTTTTCCAGGACATTTATTTCTTTTTAATATAATAATCAGTTCATAAAATTATCAGATTTTCGGTATGGGTGGAGCCATGGATTTTTCTGAACACCTACACGAGTCATTGTCTGGAATAATAGATTAAAAAACCATGGTAAATCTCTCAATGGGTACAGTAAAAATGTTTTTTTTCTGTCTAGGTGTATTTATTTCCAACCCACCTTCAATGCAGAAAGTGTCTGAAGTGTCTCAGTTGATTCCACGGAAAAAACATTCCAAAGATAATCCGAGGACAAATTAATATTCTTTTTTTATAATGACTACAGATCTCCCCCATATTTCTTCAGTGAAAGCACTGATTATGCAGGATTATTCCGAATAACAAGTACGATATCATGTCCATAATCCATAATAACACTTCATTATTTATAAGTTAGTTATATTTTCTGTTAATCTAAACAAGTAATAAATGTGATTAATGTTTTAAAACAAATGTAGTTAAAGAATACTAGATTCCCAAAAGGAAGTCAAGTAGAAGTAGCAGGAAAATGGAGATTCAGGACGTTCAAGTACCTCAAAATTGTACTTCAGTGATTGTTTTGCCACTTATGATTTCGATCTGTGACACTTCCCACAGAATTACTCAGACACATTTACAAATTCTGTGCCAACATCCTGTCTCTCTCTCTCTCCCCGCCGGCGTCTCATAGAATTCATCTTCCTGATAACTCAAGAACTTAAACTCGACCCACTGGCTGGATACCACGCCGTCGAATTGCTTCAGAGGTACAACGGGGCTTCACCATCTCTAATGCCACGGCCACTGTGCCTCTGGCCCAGGGCTTCATGTGAACCATTATTTCCCCCAGGTTCATGGTGAGGTATCTCACAGATTTGTTGAGCACACCCAGCCCTGCAGGTGCAGATGATGCTGAACCAGGAAGTTGTGAGGACGCTGTGTTGGACAAGCTGAAGGACAAATTCCACCTCATCGCCTTCTCCTGCGTGCAGCTTGCAAGCAAACTGTTGTTGCACAGCCACGTGGGTTCTGAAATGAATGTCATTAATGCATTGCATTGGTAATTACAATGAGCTAATGTACTTTGATTCCAACATTTCCTAGATAATCAACAACAATACAGCCGTGGGCTTTCTGCATTCAGTCGGTCACACTGTGTCCAAGCAGTCTCTCCTGGAGTCAGAGCTGATGGTCCTTAAAGGGCTCGAGTTCAGCCTGAACGCTCTCAACCCGCTGACATACGTGGAAATCCTTCTGGAGGTGCTTGGTAGGGTATCTCTTATGTCAATTATAAACACAGGCTTGCTTGTCATCAAATGTCAATAGCCATCCACTGACCTTTTTTTTTTTTTTTTTTAAGGACATAATGAGCCTTCCATCTCTGTGGAGCGCCTCCACCCGCTGTGCCGCAACGTCCTCCAGTTTGTCAGCCTGCAGAGATCTGAAGTCTACCACTCTTTGTTAGTGACGACCATTCGGTGTGCCAGCCCCACCCCGGAACAAAGGTATCCGGCCCCCCTCCGGGACGCAGCTTCAGAGAGATTCTTTTGGAACATGTGGTTCCCGTCACGGTAGAGTGGACGAGCTGCAGTCCATCAGAGACTGTTCTGATGTCTGTTGATTCAATTATGTTCCCATGTGGTCAAATAGACCATGAAGCAGGGCATACTTTGGACGTTGCTACCATGGTCTTTTTTTGTGTTTTTGTCTCCTAACTTCAACTCTTTCACCGCGTGTTTCAAGGTCCTGAAAGGTAACTTCAACAGCTTTTAGGGCTCCAACTTCTCATCTCTGGTCGCAATAAAACCAGATGGCAACGTCACAAAAGGCCAAAACCTCGTGGCTTCAAAACAGACCTTTTACAAACCAACGGCTGACGGATGATCTGACTCTTCACTAATTGTTAATAGAGAATATGCTGTAGCTCAAATAATACGTCTTTAAACAGAGAGAAGTTTGTGGCGGTGACTGAGGACTACATGCTTCTGGGTGTCTCTGTCATCGCCGTGGCTACATTCATCCTCCATGTCACAAACTGGCAACAGGTGAAACTCTTTATAATATTATAAACCCTGATTTCATTTTTTTAATGTGAGAATTGCAGACATTATATGGAGCCACGTTGACCTCATTCACGATTAGTGTCAGCGTGTATTTAATTGGTCACAGGTGAATATCAATGTCTTTTGTATCACAGGTCGTTGGAGAACTGAGCCACATCACAGGAATCTCAACAAGGAGCATCATTGATTTCACTCATGTGGCTTTGACACACATCGTTAAAACCAGCTCCTCTGCAACAACAGTTTGAGTCTAGATCACACTTCACTTTGTTCTCTCTCTCTCTCTCTCTCTCTCTCTCACACACACACACACACACACACACACACACACACACACACACACACACACACACACACACACACACACACACACACACACACACACACACACACACACACACACACACACACACACACACACACACACACACACACACACACACACACACACACACACACACACACACACACACACACACACACACACACACACACACGAGATTCAACAGGTCTTCAGTCTGATATAAAGATGTTGCAGCAGTTTGGTTGATGTTTATTTGTGGTAATGGCAAGAATTCTTTGTGTTATCTGAAAAATTACAAAAAGAATGGGATGATATGGTTACCAGCGTAGGTTACCATTATTATTACAGTACTCAAATATGTCCAGTCATAATGTTTGTAGGTACAACCGACAAGTGGCAGTTTTGTGCAAAAACATCAATACGGCACAGATTAGAAAACAGATCTTTGTAAACGTAAAGAAACAGTAGGACGTAGATTCTATGCAGTTTCAATGGCACTCTGAACACATCAATGCAAGTTAAATTTCATGCGCTTCATTTGTTAAACATTAGAGAGAGAAGTAAACCTCTACACATTGCTCTTACATCTGGCTGATGTTACTGATAAATTACCCAGCAGCTACGGTGTCTTTGTCTTTAAATCTAGGCGAGCTTTACTCTGAAAGAGGGCGCCCCGTCTTTGGCGCACGCTGCGAGAAGTTCTCACCTTGGTCCGACGACATCCAAAAAGGATTGATTGGTTTGACTTTTATATTTTGGTCATCACTTCAAATATAAATAAGTCAATAATCTAATATAAAAAGTAAGGCAGGTTTCATTTAGTTTTCCTTTTGTGCATCCCCTCCCCCCCCCCACAAAGCCACACGTTGTGCAGTGGTTCTTATTTCCCACGAGGCTGAAATGGTAAAACCGGTCATTTTAAAAAGTGTCTGCGTGCAGCCGTGTTCGCCTTCAAATGGCCTTGACGTCGATGAGGTGGCCGTGCTGGGCCCCCTGCCTCGAGGCCTTGATCCCTTGCAGTTTTCGGCCGTGAAGGGTGAAGCGAGACCAGGCGGCCAGCTGGAGCAGGGCGCAGGTGATAGGCACAAACACCACCATGTGGAAGCAGCCCAGGCGCAGAGGCGGCGTCCCCGAGCCGGAGGAGACCTCAGGCACAGCAACCAGAGAGTCCCTGGCGGGCTCCCTCTGAAATATATCGTAGCCTGGGGGGGGGGGCGACAGACGAGCGGTTACGTCAACGCAGCAATGTGTTCGCACAATGAGCTCCTCTGTGAGGAGGGATGGTGGCGCACCCGCAATTATACCACTAAATTTTTGTAACCCGGGCAGCCCTGCTGAAAGAATACGAAGAATACCGCAACAGGAACAATTTTTTCCCCCCAACGGGTTTGTGGCTAGATGTGAAATGATCGCACTCAAGCCGATTACTTTCTTTCATAAACCAAAATCCAACGAAAAGATTCCATTTCTGACAAAAAGGAGCCAGGATGATACCAACTTCCGGGTTGCCCTGGTTTTAGGTGCCTGGCTTAACTAAGCTAGTGAGGCAACACCTCTACAATCAGGAGGATTATGGAGCCACAGGTGCTGTATGTTAACCAGTAATAAAAGGTTGTACGATGAGACAGTAATGAGGGATGGAAAAGGTATCAACAAATTAAATAAACAGATTAACACCAACCGATGTGGCCTTACACAACCATTTGACTAGTTTGTTTTAGAAAACGATGAGAAAAAAAGTCAAAGCCGATGGGCTTAGCTGATAACGTCATCCTAAAGACACTTGAATGGAGAAACGTTGGGGAGCAGCAATAGAATCGGGGACTCGGTGCGTACCTGTGTAAACGCACAGCAGCCAGGTGCCGATGAGCGGGGCGAAGGTCTGGCCCGGTTTGGTCAACAAGGCGACCATGCCGAAGAGGAGCGCGGAGGTGGCCTGCTGACGCCGATTCACCACAAAGTCCTCGTCCACCAGATCGGAAATAACCAGCTTCAGCAGCTTGCACGTCCCCTCCGTGAAGACCCGGTTACTGGGAGCAAGACACGGCTCCAGTTAGGCCTCATTCACACGGCACAGATAGAGGGGTTTGTGACAACAACATTAAAATCAGTTTATCCATGGTCGATTATGATGTTGTACTTGTGTGTGTATACCAACTAATAGAATAACAACTTTGTGTAAAATATACTTGAAATCTTTTACGTTTTTCTTAAATCAAGGTTCCATGGATAAAACGTATTAAAATGGTTTTCATGCAAATTATTCGGGGCCACATAAATAAACAAATCCTTTTCCTTCTGAGCGAAAGAGGCAAAAACTGGAGCAACGTTTTTTTTTTTTAAGCCCTCAGGGACAAATGAAAACTAAACAGAATATTTGAATGCGTTAATGTGGAGTTAACCTCGGGAAAAAAAGAGGCTTCTTTGAAAGAAAACGCCACGCAAAAAAAACAACAACAAGCAAACCAAAGTACAAGCTGTCACACATCGGATGCCCGATGCTGATGACGTGTTTGTGGGCATACCTAGCGATGAAGATGCACAGCAGATAAATGTGGTCAGCCCCTGCCAGCAGCATAACCACACTAAGTCCCAGTTTGAGCATAAAAAGCCAGCGGATAACCTGGTAAACCCCGTAACGCTGGCACAGTGTCAGGAAATACAAGTTGTTCACGTGGGGGGCAATGTATGAGATGCCTGGGTGGGAGCAGAAGCAGAACTCAATTAAAAATAAAGACGGAATCAGAAGAAAAGCACAGCAATTGTAAACAAAAAGAAATACCTCTCAAACATACCTCATCTTCAGGAGGTATGTTTGAGAATAACATGTCAGGTTGTCCCTGATCTGTTGGCAATCAAATGTGCTTCTAACAGAATGACATTTTTAAAAAGCATGCGTGTCACTTGCTTGCATGCCGCCAGTGATGATAGACCTTCCATCCAACTTTTCAACCCAGAATAATAGAACTAAAATTTCAACTTCATCATTTGCACGGTGGTGAAGTGTTAGCCTTCATCACTGCAGCGTCCAACACCATCAAACATGTTTTAAGACAACTGGATCCGCGCTCATGTCCGGCCTCTCACCGAGAAGGATGGAGCCCGTGGAGGCTGTAATGTTGTCCGACAGGAGATGTTCCAGGAAAAGAGGGAAGAAGTTGTTGTTAAAGTGGCAGTGAAACACCTGCAGAGACAAGGATGGAGTTTGTAACAGACTGAAAGACACTGGGGGGTGACCTCCACAAAACGTTTTCCCCTCCGCACAAGTCAACCTTTGATCACCACTCAAACCATTAAGAACTGCACTAGAACATCTTCCTACTTGATCTCTACTTGCATCCGTAGCACATCCAACGTGACCCACATCGTACCTGAACGAGGTTCATCGACACAAACCACATGAAGTTCCTGTGTTTGGAGAGCTGCCTGAGGTACTGTCTGATGGTGACGGGCTTCTCTGTGTGGGCGAGGGGAGGGTGGCCCACGCTCAGCCTGCGGTTGCGGGCAAAAGAAAAAAAGGAGAGAGAGGAGTGAGACGGAGATGAGAAACCACACTGAGGGAAAAAACAAAGTCCGCGAGAGGCTGCTCACTCTTTGAGTGCCGCCGCCTCGTCCGGTCTCGGGCGCACTTCCTTTTGGAAGCGACGGCGAAGCAGCCGTGACACCAGGAAAAAGCCCAGGATGGAGAAGGCTGCGAGGGCCACACAGAAGAGACGGAAGGAGAAGAAGTCCTCCTTGTCCCAGAAGGAGTAGGACAGAAACACGGAGAGGGAGCCCAGCGCGCTGAACACGGAGCAGTGGAAGTTGAGGCGCGTGCGGTCGGCGTCGGACACGGCGAGGTCGGCCAGCAGGGCGCTGTGGTGGAGGTCCACCATGGTGAGGAAGCCGTCGTACAGGCACAGGCACAGCAGGAACTGCAGGCCCGGGCTGGCCCACGCCACCCAGAAGGCCAGGAAGGACAGGGCGAAGAGAGGGCCATTGGTGGAGAGGGCCTTCAGGCGCTTCAGCACCACCTCCGGAGTCGTGATCGAAGGGCCCGACCTTGGTGGAAAAAAGAAAAAGAAAGTAAAGCGGCAATTAAATAGAGTTACAACTTTTGTGGCTAAAATGTTCCTCTGGTAAAGCGAGGCACAGCCAACACACCTTTAAAATACTGAGTGTTTGTTTGGCTAAGAGTGAATGGGTGTAACCACCTATGTCAACAAAGCATCAGCAAACAGAATGAATGCAATGAACTACAACAAAACCATCATAAAAAAAGATAAACACAAGGGTTAGATGGTGCAAATACCAAGAACCTTAATTAAAGAATAATGTTGATCAGCGTTGTGATGTTGCCACTTACCAAAATTGAAAAAAAAGAAGAAGAGTGACTATAAACAGACTTGAGACTGTTATGCGGCGTCTTCAATTCAATATCATTCCCCACAGTGACCTGTCTGAGGAAAAAGCAGGCGGGCGGCAGCATGGAGACACTTACTGAGGAGAGCTGAGGAAGGAGCGATCGCTCAGCCAGCCGAAGAGAGGGTCATTCACACTGTTCCATATGAGGAACACCGTCTGTGGAGCGGTGGAGAGGAGACAGGTAACGAGGATGCAGAACACGACATGAATTGTTATTGAATGATTAGTTATATACAGGGTGACTTGAGTAGTCCTGTGAATAACAAAATCATCACCAAACCATTTTAAAAGGATAGAAAACTGTGACTGAACCTAGTCGCAACCTACCAAACAGACAACGGGAAAAATGTAATCCTGTTTTTAATCAGACACTCACCTCTCCCACCCAGAAGGAGAGCTTATCGATCTTGTAGATGGACACAAACGTCTCCACGTAGTACAGGAGGAACACATTGTGCAGGATGGAGATGAACAGGGCCAACGAGCCGTAGAGCACCGCAGTGGAGACAACGCTTAGCCAGCAGCCCCGGGCTCTCCTGCCCATTCTTCTTCTTCTTCTCTCTATCGCTCAGTCGGCCTTTCCTCTGAGCCGAGCTGCAACCATCTCACGGCCTGGCCGACCCCGGGTCACAGCCTCATCGTAGCCTGCAGGAGAGACAAATATATTGCGTGTGACCATTCTACATCGGAGTAGGGTGAAATATTTCTGAGCCTTACTGGTAGTCTCCGGGTCCACAGATGTTTGAGCTTAGCAAAAAGTGGGCTATTTTCAGAGCCAAGGGGCGGTAGGTAGTCATTAAAGTTTTTTAGGGCTAGGGGCCACTGCTTCTGTCTCTTCTGGCCCACACACAGCTGTGTGTGTGTGTGTGTGTGTGTGTGTGTGTGTGTGTGTGTGTGTGTGTGTGTGTGTGTGTGTGTGTGTGTGTGTGTGTGTGTGTGTGTGTGTGTGTGTGTGTGTGTAAAACAATACTGAGCCTCACACAAAAAGCTAGTCTTCTTCACAGCGATACGTCAAAAGAGGAAGTCACACAACCTTCAGTTGGAAGTTTTCAGGCTAAGTGTGCTTTCATCTTCCCTGACTGCAATCTATTCACACTGACTTGATCTACAAAACACACCTTCAGCCACACAAAGGCTCACAATAACAGTGTCTCAAGGCGATGCCATTCTTTCTGTGGGGAGTCGACCACAATGCAGCGTCTGTGCAAAGCTGCTCATTCACACCAGGATCCCAGCGAAATCGGCCACAGCTGATTCAGGAGCTGTTTACACCTGTGCAGGGGTTTCTGAAAGCAATCTGTTGTATTCACTCTATCTTAAGATGGGACAGGAGAACATGACAAAGGGGGGTTTCCATCATCCCGGCATTTGAGGTCCCAAACCGTTAGTCAGCATGGTGTTAAATTCCTGAATCTCAATCCACTTCATTTATACTTTCTCTTCCAGCTTCTTAAAAACCCTGTTATTGCGATATTGTGGTGTTGAAAACAAAACAACCCTTTCACAGAAAGCAAGAAAAAAAGTATTTAAAAAGAATTCTATCGTTTGATCGGAGTATCTTTTACAGTTTTGGTGCTTCGCTGTCTCTAAAGTACATACACGTCATCATTTAAACAAGTGCTCTATTGAATCATTCATTTGAGTATTTTTTTATTAAAAGAGTTCCTGATCAGAGTGGATAATATAACCCTGAACATAATGATGGTTTTAAAAAGACTTTTCAACCAGCAATCGCAAGACAGCGGTTTCTTTTTCGTTTTAAACGTTAAATTATTAACCCTACCTAACCTAAACTTTAATTAACGTTAGCTTTTATTCAACAACGTTACATGAACTTGCACTAACGCTCTGGTCCATTAAAGCCACAAGTGACCCGTCACACATCTGTTGCGACTATTCCGCTAATGGTTAGCACAAGCTAGCCTAATTGAAATGCTAACATTAGCTAGCGTTAGCTGGTTAACGATAGCGTTTAACCGGGAGAGGGGGGGGGGGTCGGGGGTCTGGATTAGCGGGAGATAAACACAATACCAACTCGCTTGGAGTGAATTCGTCACAGGGAAAATACATTAGCGTCACTCACCGAGAAAACAGCCGCGAACAGGACCCGAATACAACTGGTTCCGCTCGTCAGCGGCGGCTGTGTCCGGGTGGAAGGAGGAGAGCGGCGCGCGAGACGCGGACAGGCCGACGTCACGAGTCCCACACTCTGTTACTCACGCCCCCCGCTCCCCCCCTGCTGGGTTTGTGTGACCACGCCCACCCTCGGTGCTACCAGAACCAGTGGTTTAATTCTAATGTTTAATGCATACTTGCAACAGAGTATTTCACTGTGAGACTATTAGATTTACGTGCGTTGTAGACATATATATATATATATATATATATATATATATATATATGTCTACAATATATGTATATATAAAACATTGGTAATACATGATACGAAATCAAGGCAACCAAGAAAATAAAAACAAAGGGGGAAGAAGAGAAATATGGCCTCATTGTCTTGGCATTGGACGCAATAGCGCACTTACACAATCTTTTCTTATGCAGCATCGTTGTTATCGTTTGAGAGGAGATTCAAATCAACCAAGAAAGAGGAACACACGCTTTGAGACCGCTAATCAACCAAGAAAGAGGAACACACGCATTTCACTGTGCGATCTGGCGTTGTTTTAAATTAAAGTGTGTCTCATTAGACTTAATATAATCGTTTGCACAGTCCTAAAAACATTGGCAAATTAATGAAGGAGGGAGAAAAAAAGGAAAAAAGGCCCTGTGTCCTCTCCAGCAGGGGGCAGCCTCCACACGGACACCTCACCGACTGGATTTACGACACGTCGGAGGGCCGAAATGACTAGAAAGTGTTCTATGAAATAACCAATATATCAATATTGGTTATTATTGGTTATATCAATATATCATTCTCCAGGAAATCTGCATCAGTAAAGAATAATGCAGTTCACGATTTTCCCCAGCTGTCTATTCTGCAACACTGCAATATAATAAATAATGATAAAGTCATTATAAAGCATGAATGTTTTTTTTCTTCTTCCACTCCTTCATTACTGATACTAAAACTAAATATGATATTGACCTTTCATTTGTCGTACTCTTAAACAGGACACGTGGGAAAGCTATTCTCATCAGATGTATTCTGATCATTTCGAACATCGGCCCCAGCGTTTATGTATCAAAACGAACGAAATCAGGAAAACTATGCTATATAGGCAGGTCGATTCATGCGGGCCGTGCGTCCAACGCACGTGAGCGTGCGTGTGCCCGTGCGCGTGCGCGTGTGGGAGAGAGATAGGGGTGGGGGGGGGTGGGGGTGGGGGCTGCTGTGTGTGTGTGTGTGTGAGCACCATTGGGTAACTGCAGCAGCAGAGCAGCTCGCTGCGGAGAGGACGCTCCAGATGATATTTGTGGATTCCAGGAAACACACACAAAAAGGCAGGTAAGTTGTTTTTTTTTGTTTTTACTGGTTTTCTCCATGTTTCTCTATTCGAATGTGATTCGCTGTAATTCCACCTCCCCCCCCCCACCCTTCCAAAAATCTATATATACATAGAATCAACGTCCTCAGATGAAGGTGGTTTAACGCGCAGCGCTGTTTTACCTCGGTGCGGCAAGTCCGGGTTGGAGAGGTGCACATTGGGGGTGGGGGGGGTAGTAGGACGTTTCTATCGGGTCGGTCCCGGAGCTTTTTGACGAGCTGACCCCATTGTTGTCACTCATGGAAACGCGTTCGAGTGGGTTCGTGTCTCAGTGTTGGTAGAAGGTGAATGTTTGTTAGTTTGTTCTTGTCAGAGTTGTGTCTTCACTGGTTTGTGGTCTATTAAACTTAATTACCTATATGCGTCATGTTGGGACATGCAGTTTGGTTACTTTCTATATATGGTTTATTCTAAATATAAGTGTGCCAGGAGTTTCATGGTTAAGCCATGATAAACTGTTGTCACATTATTATAAATATAAAAAAATGCTATTAGTGCATTCATGTGTAGCAGTAGATGTTTCATTGTTTGTATCGGTTGAGGTGGTGAAGCTGAGTTTACACATTTCATAGGTGTATCATATATGTAATATCTTGGAAAGTAACCTGCTGTCAGATACATGTGTAAAGAAAGTTCCTCCCTGTATTTTCCTCCCATATATCAAGTGTAAAGTAACATAATACAAAAATCCTCAGGTAAACAACAAATATATGAATGTGCATCACCAAATGTTTCTCACTTTCCAATCATCAGCAAAAGGAAGTCTACAGTTGTAAGAATGAATAAGTTGATCATAAATGAATTGTGAGTCTGATCCCTGCAGCACATGTACTGCAGAGGGCCAGAGGTCAAACCGACCATTGGAGGGGTCTTCATGATAGATTTAGGAACTACCTAAAAACCAGCCATAACCTGGCATCTCAAAATCTGGTCCACTTGAAACAAGCCAGACAAAGTAGTAATAACTCTTATTAAAGCCGTTAAAACTAACTAACTTTTTTTGTATAATGGAGAAGAAGTTGAAAGTGTCCCAATGAGGATACTCTGATATTCAAATAACAATGTCGATATGGACATTAAACGGCCCTAAAGTGCTCAGACGACGATCTGACATTATGCAGAAAAGAAAACCCTATTTGAATACATCAATATCCCTTTGAGTCAGGAGTCATGGCATGTTCTTTTTTTTTTTGTAGATTCATAGTTGCATTATGCACAGCAATTCTTCCAACTCTTCCTACATTCAAAGTAGGAGGCAGATCATTTGCAACACCATCATGATTTCATGCTTCTTTGAGAAGATGTGCGTGTAGATTCCTCCACATAATTCCTTCCCATAATGTGTGAGTAATCTCATTTATGGCTCAGCTGCATTCCAACTCCCAATGGTTTGGGCTAAAGATAGAAAGAAAAAAACACAACTTGTATTAATTCAAGTTCAGCATATAATACACAATGCCCTCCATGTAGTGTATTCATTCAGTCCGTGTCGGTTGATGGCTCGGACGCTAAAGTAATTACAAGTGTGCCACTGGGTTTGGCGTTTTAAACGTCTTCAGTTTAAAGCAAACACAGCAACAGCCCCCGCGTTTCATCGATCTTTCTGCCCAAATGTGTCTGAGTGTTTTGCAAATTGGTCCTTGATCAAAAAGACAGCCTCGTCGTACTGCAAATCTCTCCTGGGGGGTGGGGGGGAGGGGGGGGATTTGCTCAACCATCTCCAGAGTTAAAAAAAACAAAAACATCCCAGTGGATTCGTTGCAGATCGATCGACGGCCAGGTAGCTGACAGGCTTTGTGATCCAAAAGGCACTTCAGACGTCTCCTGCTGCTTTTTTTTTTAGGTTTTTGACCCTCCTGTCCCGTCCCGTCCCCCGTTTCCGAGCAGCTTCTCATCGGCGAGGCCGCGGCGACCCAACTATCCGACAAGTAAGAAGTATGTGCGGAATAAAAAGGAGGTCATCTGGTTCTGCTGCACTGATTTGGCTCGAGGGGTTAAAGTTAAAGTGTGATGGAGTTTCTCCTCCAGCACCTGTAGTTGATTGACACCATCACACGTGCACCGTGATCCTTTTGGGCGCTGCAGTCCCCAGCAGTGGAGGTCAGTCCCACGAAGAACTTAGACACCTGGGAATATTAAAGGTCCCCGAGATGAGGAACCAGAATGCGGGCGTCGTTTTGGACTTTTACTTAGTTTAGTGAAAATCAAGAACCTTTAAGGTGAGTGGATCGCTTCACCAGCGTTGCCTCCTTCCCTTCTCGTCGCTCCCTTTGTTCCCCGGCTGGCAGCTCGGTTTCAAAGCTAAGCGCCCCCCCCCGCTGCGCTTGTGGCTGCCGCTGAATCCCGGCAGCAGCCGTGGAGATTAAACTGGGAATTCTCCAGTGTCTCGATGCCTGGCAGGGGCTGGGATTCGCAGTGTTGACCTTTTGATCAGTGGCGGAGCAAGAGGAGGCGGAGATTGAGTTGATGGCGCGGGGGGTGGAGGGGGGGCCCCCAAATCTGCAGATTATCCGTCATGCTGCTTCACTGTGAACGCAGCTTCTTAGTACTTCTGTTCTTTTGCATGAGTGGGATTTTGAATGAAGGACTATTAATTGTACTCGAGTCAAGGATCGGAGGACTTTTTTCCAACCACTGACCTTAGAACAACACGTTCATTCCACTAATAAGTGCAGAAATTCCCCTCAGGCAGTAGAGAGTTTATTCTAAAAAATTCCCATTTTGTATATAATCTCACAAACAACAGCGCCTGGTTTGCTCCGATGGATCATTTTCTCCTTTCGCGTTGTTTTTCCTCTTTCTCAGCGGGAGGATAATCAAAGCGCCTTGGACCCCGGTGGGTGTGGGGTAACCATGGCGGACCAGAGGTCGGCCCGGCGCCTCCTGCCCCCGCCGCTGCTCCTGACGCTCCTTGCCGGGACGTCACAGCTGTGGGCCTTCCCCTTCAGCCCGTCCCTGGACCTGGACGTCACTCCCAGGACTACTGTCTTCTCCAAAGGTGAGGGACAACACACGTTTCAGTGGCAGGTGAACGAGTGAAACACGTTCCCCTGACGAGAAGGGGGGTCCGACCTCAAAGGCACTGCTCCACATACATCCACACAAACACACGTGCACAGGTGGCACAACACACTCCCCTCCATGTCCTCACTCGAAGCTTCTCCGCCTCCTTCCTCTCCCCCCCCCCCCCCCTCGTTAAAGCAGTGGCACAGTTTTCAAAGACGCCCCCCCCCCGAAGACCGCTCCATCACGCACCGAGTTATTAATCGCCTCTCTCAAGCCCTGTCCCAGATCACACGGCTCGGCAGACGCTTGCACTGGAACAATAGACAGCGAGCACACCTGGGCGCCGTGGACCCGGGCGCCGTGGGCCCGGGCGCCGTGGGCGCGGGCGCCGTGGACCCGGGCGCCGTGGACCCGGGCGCCGTGGACCTGACGAGAGGCCGTATACGCAGAACACAGCTGATGGAGGCGCATTTCGGCACAGGCCCGTTGTTGTTTGCACACGTCATCGGCGCCTTCCTCCATCTACCTCACACCCGTCTCTGGCTTGCCACCAGTTCACCTCCACCTCCCACACCCCCCCCCCCCCCACCCCCTCCCCGGGAAGGAGGATTGTTAGGGGACGGGTTGATGGTGCTCGCCGGCCTGAATCATCATAATCCCTCGGCGAGAGGAGAACATCGAGGAGGAGTTTTTTTATTGTACTTTCCGCGGCTTCTGTGTGCATTTATGAAAGGGGTTATTGCTAAAACAGTAATATGTGTCATGCTGGAGAGAGACCGAGGAAATTGTGCGCGTATTACCCCTTCGAGATTCAAGGTGTGCTTCACATGAAGTGATTCGTTGTGCTGCAGAGAATCTTAAACACAGAACTACTTTCATTGTTCTCTTGAGCCGATGAGTGGAGAGCAGTGATCGCTAATGCAATATCAGTGCTGTTATGAAAGGGACGCACTCAACGTTAGTTCTGTACGGCACACTGAGCGAATCGCTCATAATTTTCCTCTTTGCCCCTCTAAGAAAGTTGTCCTTGACCTCATTTCTAATCCTTGGGGAGGGGGGGGGGGTGCATGTGAGAGTGCAGGATGTGCAACTGTGTCAGCATGCGTTCTGTCATCCTCCATGTGTGACTACACGTGTGTGTGTGTGTGTGTGTTTTTGGGGAGATGTGGGCATGCAGTTTATTTTCTTCATGTAAAACTTGCACCAACTGACACTTACACATGTCGGTTAGAGCTAGTTGGGGAGGTTTTTTTTTGGGGGGGGGGGGGGGGGGGCTTGCAGGACTCCATATGTAAATGGGATGGATGTTGGATGTGTGTGTCTCTACCTATTGGGAGGCTGCGCGGGGAGGATTCATATGATGCTTCACAGCTGTGTTGAGGGGGGGGGGGGGCGCTCATTCATTTCAAGTAGGCCTTGCAGAAGGCCTGCGTGGGTGGGTGTGCAAGGACGGGCTCTGCATCAGAGGGAGCTCGAATTTCACAAGAGAAATATAGCACAAGATGACTTTTTGCACTCTCGTATTGGATAGGACTCTTGCTTTAAAAAGAATGATGACAAATAAAGTGTTACTAGCCAAGTGTAAAGGGCTGGTAAAGCTTTAAAGATTCACATACCAGGATTTTGTTTTGTTTTCTTTCTCCCAGATGTTGAGATTAAGGCTTGAGTGTGTTCTGAGCTCTGCTGGTGGCCCATCGGGGGAATCCCTGCTTTCCCCTCCCAGCAGACCTGAAGTAATATGCTTGTGAAACATTGATGCGCTGTAAGTTGTCTGGTGACGCTGTGACGAGCTGGGGGGGCCGATACAGTCTGGATTGTAAGTTTATCTTGGTACCACTATTATTGCTGTGGTGGTATAACTTGGTGGATGAAGAGTGTTTTTTTTTTTTTTTCATCCAGCGAAAACGTGGATGTTTTACTCCCATTTCAGCTCGACTGAACGAACAAAGTTGTTTAATCTCGCCGCTGTTACACTTTTTTTTTTTTCTCCCCTTCTCTCCCCCCGTGTTGACATTGGATGCTTTGAACTCCTAAATCCACTGAGACCGCCATGACGTTTTTGATCTAATTCCGAGGAGTGAATCCGACAGGATGTTACTGGTGATTCCCTCGTAGACGCAGTTTGTGTGTTGTGAGGCTGGCTCACAACACACAAACACACAAACAATGAAAGTCAAGGTCGTCTTTAGTCTCCTTCCGCTGTCTCCCTGACCCTGATTCAACAAAAGTTTGGGATCCAACACAAGAGCCTGTTGCGTTTGTGTGATGGTGTGATCATGGTGTGATCATGTGACCAACAACATGTTTATTCACAATGAGCTTAGTAGACACAAGAAAGCATAAATAATCAGTTTTGAATGCTCATATCAGGGTTTCTTAGCCCAAATTCATTTTTTTTTGCATTTACCTCTAGTTGTAGCCATACATGTCAAAAGAGGTTTCATTTGCCAAAATGTTTAGATGATAAATAATGATTTTATTTATGGGACCACTCCTTCCTAAGAACTCACACATCTCGGTCTTCATTACAACGTCAAGACCCAGCCCTGTGTTAGCTCCCCTGCTGCAGGGCCGTGAAGACAAACACGTGAAAACGAACCACAAAACCCCAAATAAAAACTTGTTCTAACCTGCCAGTCCGGCAGCTCTGAATACACTCGAGGACGGTATGACCCGATTCAAAACAATCGGAAATAGAAGATAGGACACGATTAGAGGACAGAACGTGTGCATCGATGGAACCATCTGCGTGGAGTGATAACACAAAAGGAAAGTGAACCGATCTAAGTACGGATATATATAAGCCAAGTGGAATTGAGTTATATTACCACTTTATTTTTTGTTGACGTCCCATTCCTCTTTGTCAATAACATACAAATATATTACTATGAATACAATGCACTAAGTGTATTGTTTTCATGTTTTCACTTTATGTCTTAATGTCTTAAAGGTTTTATTCTGGTCAATAATATCGAGTTGTCAACTCTAGCACGCCATCGCAACAGTATTTTTAGGAAAACTTCGCTCGCAGTAATTGGCAAACAAAATATTATCATCAATAACAATGCACTTGGATTTGTTAACAATGGCTGGAATAACGGATGAAACCCTCTCTGTTTTGTGTACATATAAGAACGCGGCGTCGAGCGTGGTTTTCTTATATCTCACGTTACGTCGTTGTGTTGATTGACTGGAGGCTGGTGGAGAAGAGACGCGCTTATATAATGTGCACCGAGTTGACGACATTTGACACTTCTGAAGTTAAGTTTGTCTTTCCTTCCAGCCTTTGTTCCCAGATATTTTCAGTAGGCACGTGTGTGTGTTTGTGTTTGTGTGTGTGTGTGCGTCACCACAGTGAGTCAGTGAGTCACACACAAAGTAAGACACACGCCGTGGTAGACCCACAGTCACGCACACAATGGATTTACTATCATCTCGCAGCCCACATGGAAGGTTTACAAATATGCCTGAGCATGAGGCCGCGCATTCTGGACGCGCCACCTGTGACGGCTTAGTATTGAAACACAAACACACACACACAAAGCGCACACACACGCACACTGAGGCACGCACTCCTTAGATCTTTTGAGTCACTGAGTGAAATTTCTTCACTCTTTTTGAGGAGACAGACAAAGGGTGATAAGGGTGTGTGTGTGTGTGTGTAGTGGAAAAAACTGACAGATGTTTCCAGGTGGCAGTTGTTTTGACCTCAGAACGTTCACAGAAACCGATTTTAACACTCACACACTTTTAACACACACACACTTTTACACAAGTGCGTACAGGATGACAACAGTAAATAGAAACCAGCCACTAGGCTGAGCGGCTTCTGGCACGCCTCAGCGCTCTGTTGACTTTCCTCATTGATTTAGCTGTACAAGCTGTGTGTGTGTGTGTGTGTGTGTGTGTGCACTTGTGATACTTAATCGTAGCCTCAGGGAACAGTCGGTCAACATGAAATGGTTCTGTTACTAATTTTATGGTCACTCTAATGCTGATAAAACTGTTGCAATGTTTCAGTCTTTAAAGCCACACTAATCTATATTCATTGAGATGCAATCCATTGCCCCCCCCCCCCCCCCCCTCCCCCCCCTTATAGCCTCGTTTAGCTCATTGTTTTATTTGTACATCCTGCAACTCAGTGAACTACGGCAATGGCAATGAACGGTCTTAAGAAAAATAAAAGCAACAAAGTGTCACAAAACAGATGAATAAACACCTGGAAACGACACGAACAGGTTGTTTGGCGGCTGTCATTGTCGCCATGGCGACAAAGCTCCCCCGAAACCTCAACAAAGATAATGGCGTGAGATCAGAGGGTGCTCATGAGTGCCGCTCTGGATGGACACAGTGTGACATCGCCCTTGAAATTAAAATAAGTGATTTTCACACAAGTGGTTCCTGCTTTTTTAATTTCTGCATGTGTGTGTGTGTGTGTGTGTGTGTGGTTGCCATCCGTTTTTTTTGTCAGTTTTCCACACCTATCTGAGGGACTGGCTTCAGCACAGCTGTGACTGTGAGCCCTGTGAGTTCTTCTCCTGAGCTTCAGAGTAAAGTGAATATCTTTCATACATCCGCGTCGTCCCCAAAGATGGAGGGACGTCGGAAACAAGGTCGCCGGGGCCTCCGCCGGCGTTTTCTTACGTCACGGCAGACCTTCTCATCGGCGCCGCGCTCGTTAAATCACAAACTGCTATTTTTGTAAGATAGAGACTAAGGGCCTTACCCCCCCCCCCCCCCCCCCCCCCCCCTCGGCGTGTCCTGACCTTTGGCCGCGTGAGCTGAGCTGCACATTGCTCACGTCAAATCTGACTTTCCATGTATGAGACCTCAAAAAAAAGTGGGTGAGGGGGATTCATTGAGAGTTACATAAGGTTCTTATGTCTGGTCTGATCTTTACGTTCCAATAGACCCAAAGCATCCTTTTACATGAGCACAAACCGATGACGCTTCCTCAGCAATCTCGTTCCGAACTGATTGTGTCATTCGTCGATTGGCTGTCGTTGGCTTTGATATCGCAGTCAAAGGTAAGACGTTGTCATTAGTCTGTTCACTATTTTTGAGGTCCCTGAAACGTCCTACAATTTTCTTACGTTTTCTTAACTGTTATGCAACATTTTCGCTGTCTTCCCTCCAGCGTGGTTTTTTCCCAGCTGTCTTGCTCAATAATCGGTCTCACGCACTGTGTGACTATAACCCAGCGGCTGACCACTGGTTCGGGTGGGGGGGGGGGGGGGGGGGGGGGGGGGGTCTCCTTGGCCGTCTGTCTGCCCACAGGACAGACGGCTCTGGAAAAACAAAAAAAAAAGAAGGAAAAAAGAAACAGGCCCGAGAGGAGGGTAGGTGGGCGGAAAGAGGGGCCGCAGTCTGACTCAGGCTCTGCATGGTCATCACCCAGCGAGTCCACGCGACGGGTCAAACAAGCAGCCAGTCATGTGGGGGAGGAATAAACGTCCTCCATTGTGGCGACGGCGCAAACTCAAAACACTTTTCATCTTGTTGTGTTACGCAAGCTGAAAGCAGGCGAGCTTTCCCCCTCATTCTCATCCTGCAGGTGCGTCCTAGCAGGAAACGCTTTAGTGGTATTTGGGACGGTCGGAGCATTGAAACGCATCGGCTTTTGTTTCATCTTAAAATCTCATGATCTTGTTCTGATTGAAAGTGTCGCCTTTCCACTCGTGGTCTTTGCAATATTTTACCCGGGCCTGCTGGGCGATGCACTTGACGCATGTTTTTGGGATGGTTCCTGATTTAAAGGGGAACTCATGCCAACTTCATGCATCATAATCAGTTTCCCACTTGTGGGTAGTCTTACTCATCATGTGCTTTGTGCCCGCTGTTGCGTTTTTCATGAATAATGCGTTCAACGGGTTTGCATGTTCCGTATTTGATCTAAAACGGGTCGTGCAGTGAGGGTCTCACACTGGCCCGGGCCTGGTTTGGTCCAAACCAATCCCCTCTGCTCTTTGTTGGGACTCAATTTTTGGTGGAAGGGGGTCTCGCAGTATTACTGAGATGCTTTTTTTAAATTCATGTTTGATCAATTTACATTTTTAGATTGCATCATGTTGGAGTGTTTCTCTCCCATTTGATGTTGAGGGGACACAAAATAAACCTAAGATCTAATTCCATAACTCAGAGTGAGGTGCGTGAACCGTGCGATATTATAAATTGATAGACTGAAGAGGTCAGCTTGAATCGCTGGGGGGCTGCTGTCGAAGCGGAAGGAGAAAGAGGAAGAGAGGTGATTAAGATGCTCACCTGCTCTCTGCTGACTCTCATTGCTCAGTGTAACGCTGCTCGTACCTTCAGCTGCGCCAATCAAACGCCCCGTACACCATATTCTTCTTCTCTTTTTTCTTCTTTTTTTTATTGTGTCGCAGCAGCGGAGCGACCTGCCCCCGTTTCTCAGGTGTTGCACCTGAGCTGGTTGAAATATTTAGTCCAGTGCACCGCGCCAATTATTTTTGAATTGCTTTAATAATCGGTTTGTCTGCTCACTCCTACATCCCCCACACACACACACACACACACACATGGATGATGAGGCTGTGGCGACTGATGCGATTTGGCATTACTGGGGCATGATTCCTGCTGAATGCCCTAAAATACGGCCTCCCCCGTACTACCATCACCTCGCTCACCCACAGTCTACTCAGCAATCACCCCCCCCCCCCCCCCCCATCCCCCCACGTCTTCCAGATCCACTGTGGAGCCTTTTGCAGACACACTGAGCTTGTTGACAAAACTACACATTTTTCAGAACTTCAGCGTGAGGAATATCAAACATCAGCAATAACATTTAGAGGTGCGTATAACAAAAATAAGACAAACTTCCTAAATGCATCTAGGTTTAATTTTTTCAAAAGACAAGCAGCCGACAACAAGAACCTTGGCGAAAAGGCTTTCTTCTGCAGGAAATTCAGGAAGGAGATCCCCAAATATTGTGACTCCTGGAGCGTGTGCTGCAGCCAAACGCTTTTGAACAAACCTACAAACCTGTTGTTGTCACACAGTAACACACGTCATGCATTTGCAGGTCTGTTGGGCAGCGCCAGCTACAGCGGCTCCTCCCGTAACTACAGCACCCTCCTGCTGGAGGAGGAGAGCGGGCTGCTGTATGTGGGAGGCAGAGGAGCCCTGCATGCACTCAACACCTCCAACATCTCCGCGACCTCCAACCTCACGGTGAGCCACGCCACCACACTTCACCCCCGGGTCTCCCCCCCCCCCCCCCGTCTCCTCACCGAGGACAAACTAATATGAGCCATGGATATGGCATTAAAAGGCAGGCGTTTGTTCCAGGGTTAAAGCGAGCGCCTCTTTTTTCCCTCTCTGTTTATTTCACACTCTTGTTTTTCTCCATCTGTTCATCCTTCTTCTCTGTCCACAGATCTTGAGCCTCCACCTATGTTTCCCTCTCCATTCCCTGCTGATTGAGTGCCTGTTGTTTTGCAGATTTATTGGGACGCTTCCCCCGAACAGAAGAAGCAGTGTCTAAACAAAGGCAGGGACAATCAGGTACATGGCGATTTATATTTAACTTTACTGTCCCCCATTATTCAGCCCATTGTTCTTTTGTAAAAACTCTTCATTCATCAAGTTTTTATTAAGTAAATGAAACACTTCTGCTTGTCTTGCTTCTGACTGCAGTAATGTGTATAATCCTTTAAATGGCTTCTTGATCTCATTTCCCTAAAGAGAAGAAAAGAAAAATATTACACTTATATGTGTGTATGTATATGCATGAATATGAATGGACATAAATAACCTGTTTTTTCTCGGCTCCCCTGCAGACCGAGTGCTACAACCAAGTCCGCTTTCTGCAGCGGTTCAACGAGACTCACCTGTACACCTGTGGAACAAACGCCTTCCGACCTCTTTGCGTTTACATAGTAAGACCTCGTCTAAATGTCCTTCCAGCAGTCCTGCCTAGATCACAATTCAAGTGATTAATTCCCCCCCCCCCCCCTCCACCCATCCCTCCGTCTGTAAGGATGCGGAGCGCTTCAGCTTCTCGTCCGGCTTCGAGGAGGGCAGGGACAGGTGTCCCTACGACCCGGCGATGGGATTTACCGGCCTCCTCGTTGGTGCGTCTCCCAGCTTTCCGTTATATTTTTGTACTTTTTGTAGAGGAAAAAACATTAAAAAAAAAAAAGACCAAACGGTTGGCATGCATTCGTAAATACTGCCTCATCAGCTCTTCATGTGGTATAATTGCGTTTGGCTCTCATAAGCATTCAATTATAACACAATATAAAGCATTGGGTGATGACTTATAAGGTCGGGTATCATGAAGACTACTACTCACTCAATGACATTGACAATGAAGAGATTATCTTGTGTTATAATTCCCATAATTGTAATAGGTGAATGCATTCTAATCACTGTTATAATGCATTTGAATGTGATTATGTGACACTCTAATCGGTCCCTCGTGTGGCTGATGTACATCTGGGGCGGATTGGGAGTCTCTTTTTGTGTATAATGTGAACCGGAGACAGCGCTGAACGCAGCGGCTCGACTGTGGATGAAGAAAAAAGTATAACTTAAATGCTATTCAGACATATTATGACCACATTAGGTCAGTTTGCAGCAGCAGCTTTCCAACTGCTTCCATGGAAGCAAGGATTCAACTCTTGTTTCTTTCCGGGGTCCTTCTTCTGTCGACCCAGACGGCGAGATGTTCACCGCTTCCCAGTACGAGTTCCGCAGCTCTCCAGACGTGCGCAGAAACTTCCCCTTTCCCACGCTCAGGACGGAGGAGGCTCCCACCCGGTGGCTTCTGGGTAAATACAACAGCGCAGGTCGATAACAATAAGAAATGAGTGTAAAACGTAGACATAGACACTGGTTCCCTCGGTTCACTCACAGTGAACTACTAAACCAAACCTCATTGCCGTGTTTATACATTTTTAGCTCATCGGATGGTTTTGCTTTTGCTACAAAAAAACTGATTGGCTTGGAGATTGAAAATCACATTAAAAAAAACGCCCTAGCGCTGCAGCTCTAACTGGCTTAGTTGTGACAATCCAATTATACTTGAATGCTCCATCTTCGGGTTTCCAGGGAGACACTCCCCGAAGGCCGCTGGCAGGTCTCTGTTTGGACACGTGGATCTGAGCGTGTGTTCTTGTCTTGTCTCGCGCACAGAGGCCGACTTTGTCGGCTCCGCGCTGCTGAGGGAGAGCGCCAACAGCTCCATCGGCGACGACGACAAGATCTACTTCTTCTTCACGGAGAGGAGCCAGGAGCAGGCCGCCTACCCGAGCCAGACCAAGGTGTCCAGGGTGGCCCGAGTGTGCAAGGTCAGAGCCAGGGTTCGGAGAGTCATTTCCCCCCCCCTCCAAAAACAGACCAGACTCCCATCAAGAAAGGCATGAAATGAAGCCGGAGAAAAGTTATTGAAAGTGCACAAACAATAGGGTTATTTAATGATCTTCGTCACAGACGCAGAGGGAAGTGAATGGATTTAAGAAGGCTTTGTGCTGAGCCAGTGCTTGTGTGTCTGTCTGTTGCCAGGCAGAGTACTGCGAGTCCACCTCCAGCCACCTCCAATGGCAAAGCAACCCCGCCGTCACTTTATTGCCTCCTCCATCCACCCCCCACCTCTCCTCATTTCACTTGCGATCAGCCTCTCGAGGTCTAGACACCCTGCCCGGAAACTCGCCTTCCTCCTCCCCGTTGTTTTCTTTTAGCCGTGCGCGGCGGTGTAATTACCATCACAGTGTGCCGTTGTGCTGAAGTCGCGCTTGCAGTTTTTTTCCAGAGTCCAAAACACTCATGAGCTGCGGGAAAACGATGTCAGGAAGTGAACCCTGCAGTTGGCAGAACGCGAAAATGATTTGAATGGATGTACGCGGGGACAAAAATAAATGAATGTAAGAAAGGTGCATTTTGAGTAACGTCCAGTAAAAAAAAAAAGTCACGACAAAGATAGCAAAAGTTTTTTCTAAAGATTCATTACTGAATTTCGTTGACCGAATGTTTTCAGGTCTGTCTCACCACATTGTAATGGCCCCTTTTCATAGAAAATAGCAGTAATTGATGATCAATATCTAGCATCAGGAGCACGAGATGAAGTGGTATTGAAAAGTAGCAGTAAAATGTTTAAACATTCATCATTTATTTTCTCTATTTGGTTTAAACACTGTACTGTTACTGCGCATTTTCTCCCGTCAAGCTCATTAAATGGCAGGGATTTTTTATCTAAACTATTTTTTAGACTCAAAACAGTTTGCCTCCTTAAGATTCTCTTAAGCATCCCAAAATAAACCATAGGGTCTGAACCCGCGGTCGTCTCTCCCCTCATCGGCGGCGTGGAGTTGTCAGAGGCGAACGAGGCCAGAGCGGCACATCCAGATGCCCCACTGGCACATCTGCACATCGCCTCTGGCCTTGAGAGCCTGAAAATTTTCCATTTTTGAGCCTACGTAACCAGTCGTTCTGTTCTGTCTGTCAGCTTCCCCTCCGGACTGCAGCCACATCCCCCCCAACCCCCCCCCCCCCTGCCATCGTGACCTATTTGCACGGAGAGGGGTGTGAGTGACGTGGAAGGAAACTAAAGAGCAGAAATCAATGTCATTCTGACTTTATTAAACGCACACAGCTATTTTGAAACTCCATGTATCTTAAGCAATGGAGAAAATCCTCAGGAGCCGACTTCCCGTCCGACTTGAGCTGAGTCCATCAAGCCGTTTTGGCTTAATCCGCCCCCCCCCCCCCTTTTCCCCCTCCTCCCGCCCCTCCAGTAGTCATTTCTGAGCTGCGGGTGTCTTATTCTCTTGGATTTGCGTCACAGGCGGACTGATGACCCGGACGCTGCTTTGATCGACATCCATTGTGATTTTTTTGGTGCATCCCTTTGGGCTCTTTCCATAATAATCAGCTGATGTTTAACTCTGTATAAAACACAGTGGGAATCACACAGAGGCATTTGTCCTTTCCCTCTGACTGAATGTTCTTAATGAGGTCATTTTTGTTTTATATATGCCTTCTTTTTTGTGTGTGTGTGTGTGTGTGTGTGTGTGTGTGTGTGGGAGGCCAAAACGCCATAATTCCCATGAACAAAGAGAAAAGTAGTCAGTCCCCTTTTTTTTTTTTCTACTCTCAACTAAATGAGGTGTGCTAAATTACACTTTTAGGGAGAGATTTCGGGCAGCTTTGCCTCCCGGTGCTACCGAAATGCAATTAGAGCAAATGTGCTAAAGTAGGCACTAACACTCAGCTCCTGTTTCATAAGACCCCTCGCTTCCTCCTCCTCCTCCTCCTCTTTATGTGTGTTCAGTGATGTGTGCATTATCATTTCCTGTCTATTTAAATTATATTCATTAACTGTTATTACAGTCACAGATAAGTGGCCATTGAAGTGTGTACCAGGATAAAAGTGAGGTTTTTTTTAAATATAAAAGGCTTCAAGCCGGAATACGTCAGCTTTTGGGCCTTTATTTCACCCTCCATTCATTCCTGCGTTGTCTCCCCCGGTGTGCAGAATGACTGGGGAGGCCAGAGGACCCTGCAGAGGAAGTGGACCACCTTCCTCAAGGCCAGGATGGTGTGTTCAGTGCCAGAATACGAGCTGCACCTCAACGTCCTGCGCAGTGTGTTCGTCCTGCAGGGCCGCGACGTCCAAAGCAGCGTTTTCTATGGCGTCTTTGGCCTGGAATGGTGAGAGGCAACTTCTGCTTTCCTCCCCATTGTAAGGTTGGAAATATCATCCTATTCTGTGCCGTTCATTCATTTTATACACTTTAATCCCATAAATTCAGCCCGGCGAATCCGGTGTGTTGAGAAGCTTTGGGATCACTCGAGTTTGCGGATAACGTGCGACGCAGTGGTGAAGAAATCTTAAGTGTAAATGAAGCCATCTTTGGCAAAATTGCTGCTTAGTAATTTAAAGTTTTAGAGTGTAAAAAGTAGTTTCTCCAATTAAAAACAAATTGGAGAAAACCAAGAAAACAGCCTGAGAACAAAATTCGCTCGACTTGACTAAGTTCTTCAAAATATCCCGATAAATCACTAAAATGACCTTTAGACTGCCTCGTCAATAACGCAAATCATTTGAAGAGGAAAACCGATTTGTCTCCACAGTTTGTAACGTTAATATTTTGGGGTGTTTGAACTATTAGTAAAATAAAACCAGCCATTTGCAAACAGCCCCTTAGGCTCCGGGAACTTCAACATTTTCTCTATTTAAAAAAACAATCTTTACTAAAATGAACCCAAACCAGAATTCAGCACGCATGCTGATAACTGAGGACAGAGAGCCCCCCCGATCGTCCTCTGACGCGACAAAGGGGGCCGATGGCTGCGGGAGGAATGCCTGCCGGCGTGTGTGTGTGTGTGTGTGTGTGTGTGTTTGTGTTGACGTGCCGAGTCACGCTGCACGAAACTGTCCCGGTGGGGGCTCAGCTCCCGACGGTAACACTATCTACTCGTCTCTCTGCTACACTTCCGTCTGCGTCTTCGTTCGTGGATTCGCAGATGCATTTCATTTCTCTTTGTTCTTCTGTTGGAGTAGTAGTGAAAAAAAAGGCCCCGGAGCCAAATTACTCACCAGTTTTGAGGACAGATTCGGGTTTCACGTCGATCTAATTTTCCTCACCTGAATGCCTTTGAGGGAACACAATGGATTTAAGAATAGGAACCCGTGGTGCCATCTAGGACGTGACTCACAGGAAGAGGGGGGGGGGGGGGGGGGGGGCATCTCAGTGTGACTCTGCACAAGAAATCTTTCTTTTATGGAGTAGATGGAAGCACCTACTGGAGATAAAGAGCTGAAAATTACACACCTGTCAGCTAAATGGACACACCTGTCCATTCATGTCAAACCGAAAAACAGGAAGCGGAAAGTGGGCGTGAAATACCAAACTTTAGCACATTAACACCCCGAGTTTCTACGTCATGAGAAGAGCAACCTCTTTACCTCGTGCCCTGGGATATTTTTAGAATTCAATTTTGGTGGCGGTTACACCTCAGATAATAATGACCTGTCTTTCAGGAAGAATATCAAAGCGTCTGCTATCTGCCAGTACGCCTTCTCCGATGTGCAGAAGGCCTTCGAGGGGCCGTTCATGGAGGTGCAGGACTCAAAGTGGAGGGAGTACACGGGAAAGGTTCCTCTGCCGAGACCCGGCTCCGTAAGCTCCGACCACTCGAAACCAAACTCCTTCTGCCATCACCTTTAAAACGTCTCTTCCCCCTCTGACCACCGCCTCTGCCTGTGATCTCGCCCGCAGTGCATAACGGACGTGCACAGGTCCCAGGGCATCAACTCGTCCCGAGACCTCCCAGACAACATCCTCACCTTCGCCAGGAGGCACCCGCTGATGGCCGGCCAGGTGCAGCCCGTCGGGGTGCGCCCGCTCATGTTCAAGAGGAGCGTCAACTACGTGAAGATAGCCGTTCACAGGGAGCCGGCGCTGGACGGCAACACTTACACTCTTCTGTTTTTGGGAACCGGTGAGTTTCGCTGCTGCGAAAGCCAAAAAGGCTGGCAGCAAACGATGCAAACAGCTAATATTTTTGCTGCATTAAGGATTCCAGTGTTGATTTTGTTGCCTCTGAGGCGCCTTGTTGGACATGGTTGTATCTTTCTTGTCAACAGATGACGGGTGGCTGCACAGAGCTGTGGACATCGGCGGGGAGATGCACATCATAGAGGAGCTGCAGCTGTTTGATAAACCCCAGCCCATAGAGAGCATGGTCATATCCTCTGCTCTGGTAGGTTTTTTTTCATGAATGCAGAGAGGCGGACGCCAACGGCACAATGGAATTGTGGCCAAATTGATTACATGAGTAAAAACTATATTTACAGAGGTTTGCTTATTAATCAGTTAGTAAATTAGAAGACAATTTCAGCGCCTACGTTCCAATTAAAGTCACTACCTAGAACTTTTAACTACTTATGACTCTCAACTCATCACGGAGTCCTGTTAATGACCAACATAAGTTTAAAAAAAGAAGCCAGAAGAATTTCTATATAGTCTGTAGATGTATGTAGATCCTAATGCCATACATTGTCTAAAAGGGACTCTGGTGCTCGGGAAACACTACCGCTTTTGTCCACAGGGAGCGCTACAATCGTTTGAGTTGTGCAGCTATTCTGCAGCTACCGGAAAAGTAAAATACATCAGTAACTGTTGATTTAACCCGCAAATCCACTTCTTGCATCACGATGCTTATGCTTCAAACGTTGAAACAGACGCAAAGTGGGAACGGGTTGAAAAGGTACTTCCCGTTTCTGCAGAGGAGCGTCTACGTCGGCTCCCACTCTGGAGTCGTGCAGGTGCCGATGTCGGCCTGTCGGAGGTACACTTCCTGTTACGACTGCGTGTTCGCGAGGGATCCGTTCTGCGGCTGGGACGGCAGGACGTGTGTGGAAATATTTTCCCGTGCACAGAGGTGAGGGAGCACACAGACAGACACACACACACACACACACACTTGTGCACTGACAAATCAAGGTATCCAGCGAGGAGGAACACAACGAGAGTCAGTAGGAAGGAAGTAGACATCGACGTGCACTTTCATGCAAAGCAGACATTGTTCAGACGGATACATTTGCAGTTCTTCATCATAGATCCTGATTCTTTAACTCCACAAACCTCTTCTGCTTATTCTGCGTTCATTTCCTCTCTGTCTGCTGCTGCTGCATGCGATTAGAAGAGCAAAAAAAAATACATTTTCCAAAGAAAAATTAAGTTTCAATCCCTACCCATTATTGGCATAACCGTGTTGAGCAGTTAAAATACGCTGTGATGATTTGATACATCATCATGATTCGCCTCTCTGTAAATTAAAGCAACAAACAAAGATGAATCATTTTGACACATTTTTGCATTGCATGACCTTTATTTCTTTCTTCTGGGCCCCGACACCAATTCCGGAGTCGGAATTAATTATTCATACGGCTTAGTTTCCCTTCTAACAGAATTTGTATGAAAGCAGGTCGAAGACAACGTGGTCGACCCGGATTTCTCTCGTCAGCTCGGCGGGAGATTCTTCTGTTTACAACAAATAGCACAAGGACCCTTTGGTTTTCACTTCTCTTGTAGCACGTAGGTAACTGAACATCTAAAAGAGAAAAATAAACTAATTTTTACTGGTCAATAAAAATTCATCAGTAACATAGCAACATTTAATTTAATGGCTGATAACATTCTTTTATGCAGTTGCATTCAGCTTTATATACTCTACTGTCTACTGAGCTTTGAACACATTTAATAGTACATTTCATTGCTTAAAGTCTTTAAAGTGTTTGTCTACAGGCAAGTATGCAGTTTTATATATTTGGGGATTTAAGTTAATGAATCAATATGTACTTGACTTTGAATTGATTTTCCTTGGAGCAAGTTGAAATTTCTTCTTTAACTACTTCCAAATGACATAAAATACTTTTGCAGTTTTCTTAACTGATAGTGATGGAGGAAGTACTTTAAGTAAAAGTATGATTACCATACTCTGTTATAAGTAAAAGTCCAGAACTGAAAATGCAAAGTATGTATTTATAAACCACCGGCACAGTGTTAAAAGTACTCAAAGCATAACGTGAGTGTTATGAGATTGTATATTATTATCTCTTTTTTTTACTATTCTGATTAATAGTTACACATTATATTTCTTTATGTCAAATCCTAAGTGACATAAGTCCAGCACTTTATCTCATGATGTTCTCGTTTACTCTTTTAGGCCACACATAGGCATGAGAATGAAGTTAAAACGTTTAATAAAGAATAAATTCTATAAATTCAACATTCCATCTGGATTTGAAATCCCTTCTGTTGCAGGTCAAACCTGACCCAGGATATCCTGAAGGGGATCAGAGGCTGCAAGGAGAATTCAGGAAATGGTAACGACGCACACGCACACACACACACACACACACACACGCGCATCGGAGCCTAGTTTAATTTACCACGCACACAGATGAGGTTAAAGAAGTCCAGCGCCACTTTTCTCCTCCCGAAAACCCAATCACTTAACTGCTAAGGAGGGGTTTTTATTAGGCGTGTGACTCACCCCCCCCCCCCCCCCCCAGGTCCCAGCAGTCACATTTTAATCAGTCTCTCCTCTCTGCGGTGGCGCTGCATGTAAAGAGGCTCACGGGGATGAGATGGAAAGTGAGCCGATGCCATCCATCCATCCATCCATCCATCCATCCATCCATCCGCATCTCTGCTGCACGTTCTCCATCTTGCTCTCTTCCCCCTCATCCCGTTTCTCATGCCTTCTCCTCCCCGCGCCCCCTCTCTCTTTGTCTCTCAGTCGTCCACCGGCGGCGCTCTGTGATGTCCGGGGACGACGTTCTGCTCCAGTGCGAGCTGCACTCCAACCTGGCCGCCCCCCGCTGGACGCTGAACGGCAGGCAGCTGCAGGGCTACGGCCTCAATTCGGGCTACCGGGTCGGCACCGACGGCCTCCTGATAATCGGGGCCCGCTCCAAGCAGGGCGGCTCGTACCGCTGCTTCGCCGTGGAGAACTCCGTCTCCGTCCTGGTTTACCTCTACACGGTCCGGGTGCACACGGACCTGTACTTCCCCGCCGAGCCCACGGACGCCACCGAGCCCGATCCGGCCCCCGGCCCGACCGCTCTGTCCACGGGGGGCCCCGCCGAGCAGCCGCTCCCCTCGCCGCCCGCCCCGCCGCCCCCGGGAGCGGCGCTGCAGACCTACAGGCACATGGAGGCCGTGTACATTTCCCTGGTGGCGGTCCTCGGGGGGCTTTGCCTGGTGCTGACCGTGGTTCTGCTCTACGTGAGCTTCTGCACCAGGCGGGCGCCGCGGGACCGAAAGTTCTCCCAGCAGGGGCTGCGCGTCCTGGGGTCCTCGGAGAGGAAGAGGAGCTCCCACCTGGAGCTCACCACCATCTCCAGCCACTACGGCGGCCGCCAGGGTCGACGCTCCATCTCGGTGCCGACCTTCGGGGACCCGGGTGACGGCTTCCTGCAGATAGTCCCGGGCGAGGGCCAGTTCTCGCCGTGCAGGACGCCTCCGCCGGCGCCGCCGCCGCCGCAGCAGCAGCAGCTTCCCGCGGCGCCTCCGCTGCCCAACATGGACTACGCCAACGGGCTGTCGGCCACCCTGCCCAGCGTGCTGAGGAAGATGAACGGGAACAGCTACGTGCTGCTGCGGCAGGTCGACCACGAGGGCGTGTCGCCGCTCTACCGCTCCTTCACCGAGGAGCTCAACAGGATCCTGGAGCAGCGGAAACACTCCCAGCTGGACCTGCAGCCCGACGAGAGCTCCATCTAGGACGCGCCCCCCCCCCCCTCCCCTCCCCTCTCTTGGCCGTCGTTTATTTATTTGTTTTTAATTTTTTTTACCCCAAAGGGCCGAGGGGAGAAGTGACCGTTGGATCAAACGGCGCCGCCTTTCACCCGGTGTCACAGTGCAGGTTGCGTCCTCGCTCGATTTGACTTGTGCAGCCTGCCGCGGAGCCCCCCCCCCCCCCCCCCCCCCGAGACCAGAAGGCCCGTGATTTCAAGCCAACAACGGACCACACACACACACACACACACACACACCTGAGATTGTCGTTCAGAAAAGTGAGGCCGTGTGACAAATTCGGCTCACAGGCTGGCAAGACCCTCTGGAGGCTTGTGAAAGATGGCGGTCGGATGACACAACAACGCAAAGGATGCAAACCGGGACACGAAAATGTATCAGGCCAGCAGGTGATCACGTGTTTATCAGACTGTGGGAGTGTTGAGGAAGTGCAACGTAACATTGACACTCCCCTTCGATGGAGCCTAAAGGGATACGCCACTCAAACTGTTTAGTGCATTCAAAAATCATTTCAAGCGTGACATCCAGATGTTTCTGTTTCCTGGTCTTGTTATGGGTTCATCTATGGGTGGTATAGCACCTGACCCCCCCCCCAATCTCCTCCTTTGGATGTAGTGATACCAAACTGAAGGACTACTAAAAGACAAGCAGAGAGGGAGATTGTTACAAGAATAGTTTCATGTCCAAACTAGAAAGAGGCACTCGATAAAGGGCCGATCTCAGGTAGGTGTGTCGACCAAAGACCACTTCTGTATTGCGTGGTCGGATGCATACAACCCATAATTATCTAACCCCCCCCCCCCCCCACCATCCAGACACCTGGTGGGAAAGCATACCTCATTCAAACTCAAAAACAAGTGCTGATGCATGCGGGAGGGAGTGTGAGCCGAGATCAAGCGGTCTGCTGCAGATGGCTGTGAGAACGGCGGCGGACGGACCCGGAGGCGCCCTGTCACTCACGCGCCGGCGGACGCCGGCGTTCACCGTCATCATCTCATTTGACCGACGTTTCTTCGCATCTCATCGTTTCCTTTTGAGAAACTGAAATTGAGCGTTTGGCGCATTTTGTTTCATGAATGAAACCCAAATAACAGACCTTTGTAAACAGCACTTTAAGAAGCTGTTGCAGCCGACGGAGAACGAAAGTAGGCGTTTCGATGTACAGTTTATTTCACATTTCCTGAGGCACAGCTTGAGGAGTCTATTATTGACCCTGAAAGGAGCTCGCCATGTTCAGCGAATTCGAATCAATGGGACCACAGGCTGGGCTTCGTGGCCCAGGAGAGGAAACCGCAGCACGCTGGAGACAGACCTGTGAAGAAGAGGCTTATTTCGCTGTTTTATACTCAAACGGATGGAAACATAAGTGCAAAAAAAACGTCGTCCAATAGTTTCACGCCAACAGCGGGCTCTTTGTTGGAAAATGGCGAGCGAACGTCTTTCGTCTAAGTTCGTTGCGCGCATATAAAAAGCTGTTGATGTCGAGGCAGAGTAGAGAACAAGCTCTCACGCGCGCGCCTGCAGCCCTCGGTGGTTTTAGCCGACCTCGCGGCGGAAGCCGAGGCCACGCCCTCCACGAGGGCAACGGCGCTGTGATCCGATAGGACCGCGTCTTTAACCCTGCAAAGCGTCTCAGAGGCTCTGGATGAAGTCTCCGTCTTTTCCTGCAAAGTGTTGAATCCGGCAGCTGTTTGGCGGGTTTTCAGTCGGGCGTCTTCGTCAAACTCCGTGAGCCACTTTGGTGCCGAGAACAAGGCGCTCTGCGTGCAGACTGACCCCCAAAGGCCCTTAATTTATGCCGTTTT